>NW_026869185.1:191722-256858 GCF_020745735.1 Hemiscyllium ocellatum | reverse complement strand
TGGCGCTGTGGAGGCAACAGTGCTAAGCACTGTGCCACAATCCTTCTAATTCTTTCCTATCCGTGTGTTTTTCAAATGCCTTTTAATTTTGTTAATGTCTCCGCCTCAACCACTTCTCATTCCATATGCGTAACAGCCCCGTGTTAAAAAGTTGTTCCTCAGGTCCCCTTTTATTCTGTCCCCTCTGACCTTAAACTGATGCCCTCTAGTCTGTGATTGCCCAACCCTGGGAAAAAAGATTGGGTGCATTCACTCTATCCATGCCTGTCATGATCTTATAGACTTCAATATGATCCACCCACAGTCTCATGCACACAAAAATAAATTGTCCTGGCTTGTCCAACCTGTTTCAATAACTCAGACCATTGAAACCTTGGCAACATCCTTGTAATTCTTTTCTGCACTCTTTCCAGTTTAATAACGTCCTTCCTATAGCAAAGTGAACAAAACTGACCATAACACTGCCAATATGGCCTCACCAGCATCCTGTATAACTGCAACATAGCTCCCTAATTTTGATACTTAGTGATATAAACGGATTAAGGCCAGTGTGCCAAAAGCTCAATTCACTGTCTACCTCGGAATCAACTTTCAGAGAACCATTCACCTGAAATCCAAGGTCCCTCTGACCCACTACACTCCTTAGGACCCAACCATTCACCATGAAACTCCAAACTTGATTTGACTTTCTAAAATGCAAGAACTTATACTGATCAATATTAAAATCCATTTGCCATTTTTCAGCCACTTCCCCAGCTGATCAAGATACTGCTGTAATTTCTGAAATTTGTGATAACCTTCCTCACTCTCCATGATGCCGCATGTTTTAGTGCCGTCTTCAAACTTACAAATCATGCCTGTACATTCTCATTTAAATCATAGATATATGTAATATGTAGTGGTGCCAGCATCAACCCCTAAGGCATTCCACTATTCACAGGCCTCCAGTCTGACCATTATTAATCTCTGCTTTGTAACATCAAGTCAATGTTGTACCTAATTTGCCAGCTCCCCCTCAATTCCATGCGATCTAACCTTCCAGAGCGGCGTACCATGTGGAACCTTATTGAAGGCCGTACTATAAACCATCTAGATAACATATATAACCCGGACCTCCTCAATGTTGCTGGTCACTTTAGCAAAGAACTCCAACAAAATTGTGAGTCATGATCTCCCTTACACAAACTCCCGTACTGAATTTGATGAAGGGCTTTTGCTTGAAACATGGATTTGCCTGTTCCTCGGATGCTGCCTGACCTGCTCTGCTTTTCCAGCACCATTCTAATCTTACTCCGAACCACATCCTGTCTTTCCAAGTGCATGTATATCCAATCTCTCCGAATCTTCTAAAATAACCTACCCACTAGCTTTTAGGATTACTGGTCATTAGTTCCCAGATTTATCTTTGCAGCATTTCTTGAATACGGGCTCAGCATTTGCTATGCTCCAGTCGTCCAGGACCTGACTCTTTGGCCAGCGATGATAGAAAAGAGGCAAGCAATGCTCTCGCAATTTCTTCTCTATGCTCCTATCCTCCTGCAGTGTTCCTGAATATAACTGGTCAGGACAAGGAGGTTTTAGAAATACTGCAAAGTCTGAAACATACGTCTATTTATTTCAGCTACGAACACGAAAGAGTGAGAAAATGACTCAATGATGGTTAACATAACAAATTCGAAAACATGTTAATCAGAAGAAGTGACTTCAGAAGAATTCCAGCTATTGTGAAATCCTGAGAATTCTCAGAAATTAATGATCCAAAAAATGAAGGCCATGAAACTGAAAAGGAAATCAACAAGAGAATATACCTGCTTACAAACAGGAACACAAAGACTGCGTCAATCTGCGATCTATATTTCAAAGGAAACAAAATAAAAGCAAGATCAAATGTGGAAATTTATAATTAGGAGAGGCGAGGTCATTGTGGACAACAGGGAAATGGCCAAGAAAACAACCAGTTACTTTCATCTGTCTTCATGGAGGAAGATCCAGAAAATCACCCAGTAATACCAAGTGATCATATCGACTCCTGGAGCTAAAGACATAAAGTCAATTCATATCAGTAACAAGGTAGTACTTGAACATGTAGCTGGATTGAGCATTGCTAAGTCTGACGAAACAGATGTACTTCCTATCAAAATGTCGGAAATAAATCACCAATAGTACTATTAATTGCACTGTCGATGACTGTGTTTTATTTTCCTGCACATTCTGCAGAGGGCAGAAACTATTGTGGATAAACGTGAATCAAGCTCTATAGATGAATGGAAGGGATCCAAACAGATAAAGGGAAAAAGAGGGTGGAGAACTGCAGACCAGTTAAATTAAGAGTTGTCGTGAAACTGTTGGAATCCATTACACAGGATGACATTTTTTGTTATCTAGAAACTAACAGCTACAATGGAGAGAATCAGCATGCATTTCTGAGAGAGAAATCATACTTGATAAACTTCGGAATTGTTTGAAGTAATTTCTTACAGCATCGATAATGGGGAATCAGTAGAAGTGGCATACATTGGATTTTCGGAAGGGTTTCTAAAAGATCTCAGTGAGTTCGTAAATACAATGCATGTGAAGGGAATTTGGAGGAATACATGTAAGTGGGAAGTTAAAGTTTGGTTCGCCTCCATTTAAGAGAGTCAGAACATTGATGTAAAGACATGTTGAAGCAGTTTCACAGTGTGTTGGTGGGACTGTACCTGGAGTATTGTGTACAGTTTTGGTGACCGAATCTCAGAAAGAATATACTGACCGCAGAGGAAGTGCAATGGAAATTCTCCAGATTAATCCCTCAGATGGTGAGATTGCCTGATGAGGAACTCGGTCTGTGTTCTTTCGAGTTTCAAACAATGAGAGGTGGGTCACAGTGAATTTAGAAAATTCACAAAATATATGACAACTTGGAAATTAACAGAACACTTCCCTCGCTGCCTATTCCACATTCAAGGCAAATAATGGCAGGATCTGGGACAGGCCAGTTAAGGCTGCAATAAGGTGGAAAACTTCACTTGGAGGGGACTAACTAACACAGGGGCATGGAAACCTACTGACAGGCAAGATTAGTGAAAATCTCCAGATATTCTCCAAGTGTGTCCAGTGGAACAGAATAACCAGGGAACAGGTAGGACTCATTAGTGAGTTGCCAAGTCGCAACCAAATCAACTTTAGTGGTAGGAGACAGACGGTGGTGGTAGAAGGCTGATGTGCGATTGGAGGCTAGTATCCAATGGTGTACCTCGAGGATCAGTGCTGTGTCTCTTAATATTCTGATTCGGAAGTGTTGG
Organism: Hemiscyllium ocellatum; assembly: GCF_020745735.1. Classification (NCBI taxonomy): domain Eukaryota; kingdom Metazoa; phylum Chordata; class Chondrichthyes; order Orectolobiformes; family Hemiscylliidae; genus Hemiscyllium; species Hemiscyllium ocellatum. The sequence continues at coordinate 253,574 of NW_026869185.1, read as the reverse complement.
TGTTGCACTGGGGTGGACAAAGCTAAAAATTGCATAACACCAGGTTATAGTCCAAAAGATTTCTTCAGCGGCACTAGCTTTCGAAGTGCTTATCAAAGCGCACAACCACCTGATGAAGAAGCAGCGCTTCGAAAGTTCGTGCCTCCAAATAAACCTGTTGGACTATAAGCTGGAGTTTCCTGATTTTAAACTTTATCATAAAGGATGCAGCTGTGAATATGGACGAGGGGTGGGGGTGCCATAAGTAAGTTTGATACAAAGATTAGCCGGGTGGTTGGCAGTGAGAAGGAATGTCTTATGTTATAGGAAGATACAGATGGAATGGTCAGATGGTCACATCAATAATAGATGGAATGTAACCCTGATAAACATGAGGTCATGCACTTTGGAAGAAGGAACTTGGCAGGGAAGGAATCAATGAATGGCAGCACAATAGGATGCTCAGAGGGTGCTTCTCCACATATGCGTGACAGTGGCTGGACAGGGTAACACACAATTTGAGAAAGCGTACGGGAGCGTAAACACAGCCTTCACACATCGAAGCATAGATTATAAGAGCTATGTGGAACTTTCGTTAGCCAAGATGGAATACTGTGTGTAGCTCTGGGAGCTACATTAAAGGAAGGATGTGAGTGCACTGGAGGGGGTGCAGAGGGGATTCACCAGGATGTTCCTTGGATGGAGCATATCAGCTATGGAGAGAGGCAGGATAAGCTCGGGTTGTTTAGTTTGGAGCAGAGAAGACTAAGGGAGGCGTGAATCAGGAGGATAAGATTGTGAGGGACATGGACTGGCTGGACAGACAGCAGCTGGTCCTTTTAGTCAAAGGGACACACTTTTGAAGTGAAGGGTTTGAGGCTTAGTGAGAATTCGAGCACTGTTTATCACACAAAGTATGTTGGGGTCTGGGATGCACTTCGTGAGAGGGGAATTGTCATGGTTACGTCAAAACCTAGAAAATGCATGCTTGTGCACTTGAAATGCCATAAGATTCACAGCGACCGGTTTTGTATTGGAAAGTGGGGCTAATGTAGACCGTGCTGTATTTATGATAGTGCAGAGTCTGTGCTTCTGTGATTCTATGGCTGTGAAGCGTCAATCATTCAGTAGATTAAGATAGGAATTAATCAGTTTCTGAAGAATATCTTATCAAATTGTATAGGATTGAACTTGTAATATCTTCTGAAAATACGTCAATGGCAAAATTAATAGAAAAAGGTGTAGCTTCCTTACAGTCTGATACCAGGCAATTGAGGACAGGGAAATAGCAGATCAATGGAGCAAATACTTCAGTTATGCCTTCACAGAAGAAGAAAACAAAAACAACAATAAAATTTCCTCACAATACGAGGGAACTTTAGCCTGGTGAGAAAAAGGGAATGGAATGAAATTATCCACTAAAACGTTTAATAGAAAATATTGGACTGAAATTAATGGGCATAGACAAAGTCAACAGAGGTTTATGAAATAGGAATCATATTTGAGAAAACGGCTGTCAGCAAAATTATGGAGAAGGTATCAACGCAATACGATTGGAATCTCAGAAAGATGTTTGATAAAGCCCCAAGCCTTTTGTGTAAATTCGAATCCTATGGGACTGGGGCTAATATATTGTTTGTATTTTAGAATGGGAGAGCTGGCAGGAAACATTGAATAGGAATAAAACCATGTTTTTGAATGGAAGGCTTGGAGGATATAACAAGGATCGAGATTTGGCATCCAGCTATTACCAATACACATCACACCTTTGGTTGAGGAGCTCAATTGCAATATTCCCAAGTCTGCTTGCAACACTAAATGATATCAGCTTGTGGTTGGATGAGGAGGATGTAAAAAAGGCTCCGAGGTGATTGAGAAAAGTGCAGTGACTAGGCAAATACCTGACAGATGGAGAGCAATGCAGAGATGAGAGGTTGTGTACTTTGATAGGATCAATTGAATGGCAGCTTATCATTTGAAAAGGGATTGATTGAAACATGTTGATCTATAAATGAACTTAAGCTGCATTTTTGTTTATTTCTGCGCAGCCTTCTGAGTCCATGTAGTGCAGTGAGTTCTGAACACGGAAATCAATACTGGGAATGGCATTGGCACGCTGTATACAGTCTACATAGACCCAGCATGTGGGAGCTGTAACATTGAACAAAATCTGGATCCCCCTGTACACCAGTCACTGAAAGCAATATTGCAGGAGCAGAAAACAAGTAGGAAGATAAATGGTTTATTCACCTTCATTTCAGGGGGATTGAGAATACAGAAGTAAGGGTCATTTACTGCAACTGTACAGGGCCTTGGTGAGACCCCATCTCGAAAATTGTGCAGTGTTGTTTGCAGTTTTGTTATCTTACCTAATAAAGGGCAACCCTGCCATTGAGGGAGTGCAGTGAAGGATGACCAGACTGATCTCTGGGATGACAGGTTAGTTGTGGGAGCAGAGTTTGGGGTGACTGGGCTTTAGGAAAATGTGTGGAGAGTTCAGTGAGATATATAAACCTCTGACAGGGTGTGACAGCTTTGAAGCAGGGATGATAGTTCACTTTATAGAAAACGGTTCACGAATCGCATTGCAGTCAAGTCGTACTTTTTGTCAGAGAACTCCCTATTTATTGATGGGCCGAAGGCACTATATTTCATAATGTTTAAACATATTTTGAGATATGAACATTGTGTGGGGAAAACTGCATTGAGGAGATGTTCGGCCATGAACTAGCATGGAGAAAGCTCAATGTGCTGAATGACCTCCTTCTCTCCCGATGTTTCTGTGCAATCTGTGGGAAAGCTCTGTGCAAAAGCCGTGGCAGCACAGTGATTAGCACTACTGTCTCACAGCGCCAGTGACCCGGGTCCCATTCCCGAAACATGCGACTGACTGTGTGGAGTTTGCACATTCTCTCCGTGTCTGCGTGGTTTTCCCCCGGTTTCCTGCCACAGTCCAAAAATGTGCAGGTTAGGTGAATTGGCCACGGTAAATTGCCCGGAGCGTTAGGTGTAGGGGAATGGGTCTGGGTGGGTGCGATTCGGCGGGTCGGTGTGGACTTGTTGGTTCGAAGGGCCTGGTTCCACACTGTAAGTAATCAAACCAAATCTAAATGCCATCACAAGCTCTCAGATGTTAGGAAGGATGTCTATGCAGGGTCAACAGGACTGTGTTTCCCATTCCCTTTCCTTTAACGAGGTTGATGCCGGGTGTTCTGTCAAGTTTTATCCTTTAAGACCTCAGAGTAGTTTGATACGAATGAGTGTCTCACTTGGCCGATTCAGGGACCATGTCTGTGCGTCTGGAGTCACTTTTCGCCTGACCAAGAAAGCACAGGAGATTGCCTTCCTGGAAGTATATTGGTGTAGGAGATCGATGTTTACAATCAACATTGGACACAAGATCACTATTACTGACACCAGATTTTAGGTCTCGATATTTTATTAATTATTTTTAACTTCCACCAGCTGCCAAAGCATTGGCCTAGTCTGGATTTGCAATCCAATGATATATCCACTACAGCACCATCTCCACATGGGGATCTATCGGAAACCACACTGACCTGATTACTTCGGTGCTACTTGACAGCTCTAAGAAAAAGTATTCCCCACCAATTTGACTGTCATGATTCGACTGAGGGTGTGGTAAAAGGTCCGATTGTAATTATTCTCCTATTCACGGACTGGGCATAGCTGAGTAATTTTCTATATTGCCAGAGAGATGTCAGAGTTGGAGCTGGAATGAAACAACTTCCCCAGGAACACGGCTTGTTGTGCAGCACAAATCTTCAGTCCTATTGCAGGAATGGGGTCAGGGCCCATTGCCTTTGTCGTATCTACTGTGTTCAGCTGTTTCTTCACGTCACGGGCAGAAAATCGAATTGTTTGAACACTACCATCTGTGATTCTGTGGGAAACATGATGAGTGTAAGGTGGATCATCATTCACTCAACACGTCTGGCTGAGGATAGTGCAGACACCACATCCTTGACTTTTTTCATTGACGTACAGAGCTGTTCCGATATTTAGGATGAGAATATTTGTGGAGTACTCTGCTCCAGTAAATTGTTTAATAGTCCATCGACATTTATGTTTGCATTTGGCAGGACGACAGAGCTTAGGTCTGATCTGTTAGTCTTGGGATCATTTCCCCTCTCCATCAGACATTAGTTCTGCTGGTCGGAATTTAACCAGTTGATTGCAGTAGCTTTAATGGGTTGTCAACAGGTTTAGGTTCACGTGATTCGACCCTGGCATGTTCACCCACACTCATCACTGAACTATGGATCGGCTTGATGGTAATGGTAGAATTATCATCAGGAAAATGTTACAGATTGTCGTTGAATACAATTCTGTTTCTGCTGCTGCTGTGGTCTACAATATCTACAATTCAATTCTACTGACTGTCCCCCAGTTCACACCGAGACCCATTCACCCATCAGCCCTGTATTCAGTGACCTAACCTGGTTTCTGATGCGGTAACACTTGCATTTTCATATTCTCATTCTGCTGAGGGCCTCTTCATGGTGTCACTCCTCTAATTTGTTACTTTAACTGAATCCATTTAAAGTAATGATCTAAATCGTTTCTCTTCCACAACGTCAACTTCTGTATTTGAAGTGAATGTGTTCCCCTCTGTTATTCTCCCTGACCATGATTAAGAGTTCTGTAGTGTCAGTGATGCCAGATTTATGAAGTTTCAGAGTCAAGGAACTTGTGCACCATGCGTTATTGTTCAGTTCCCAGTGTACGGCTCTCCATGTTGGACAGGATGGTTGAGCATCTTTGACGTACTTCTTTGGAAATTTTCCAAAAACAGAAATTGCTTAAGAAATTGCTGAAGATGTTGCAGCATCTTCTGGAATGAATGCAGTGTTAAACTTTCAGGTCCAGTGACCCTCTACAAAGATCTCCGTTTCTCAAGCAATTTTGGTATTTTTATTACCAGTATCCATAGTTAGTTGTTTGTGAAAGTTTGTTCTTTGCCTATTCACTTCTGAGGGAGCTCAGCAGGTCTGTCAGCACCTGCAGAGACAGAGAAACGGCATTAGAATTTCAAGCCCAGTGTGACACTTCTTCACAACTGAAAAGCATTGGAAACTTGGCTTTTTAATCCCTTGCCAGAGGTGGGGGATAGGTGACAGGGAAAAGAGGGCGTGACAAAGATAAACCGGCTTTTAGCAGCGGTGAATGTGAAGATGATATAAAATGGGTTTAAATTAAAGTGTGAATGGGGAAAAGAGTTCTCTGTATTGAGTGCAAGATAAAGAAGACACAATCACACAAGGTCATAGGAGGCCAGGAGGGAGAATGTTGACTATGTGGCATTATAAAGACCTGGCCATAAATACGTTTTCACTGTCGAGATCATCACCCCCTTTAGACAAAGGATATCAGGTGCTTGCCTTCTTACTGGCACTAGTAAGCGTTTCATGCTGCCTTAGTATTGTAATAGGGAGAAAAACAAATCACAGTATGAAGTTTGGGCTGAGTATTGTTTACCCTAGTTTCAAATTTGCAGTATTTATCTTTAACTGCTTGTTCTTAAAGTTAGTATTGGATGGAGTGTAGAAGGTTGAGGGATGACATGATAGAAGTATCTAAAATTATGAGAGATATGGATAGGGTGAATAGCCAAGGTCTTTTCCACAGGATGGGGGAGTTCAGCCCTAGATGGCATTGGTTTAAGGTGAAAGAGGGAAAATTCACAAGGGAGGCAGGGGCAGTGTTTTTCCACAGCGGGTGGTGTGGGTATGGAATGAGCTGCCAGAGGAAGAGTGGTAGATCCATGTACAGCTGCAACATTTAAAACTCATTTCGACAAATATACGGATGGGAAACATTTTGAGGCATATGGGCCAAACGAAAGCAGATGGGACGAGGTTAATTTGGAAAACCTGGCCAGCACGGACATTTAGAACAGCTTCACGCAGGTTCACAATGGTTTTGTGAAAGTGAAATTATACTTTGCCCTACAAAATCATGCAAAGTATTTCTGCAGATGCCTGAGAATGTAACAAGCGGACTTGATAAAGGGGATCTGGCAGACACCAAGCTTTCCAGAGTTTTTCCACAAGTTTTACAAAATCAAATTTCTTACACAAGAAAGAAGCTCGTAGGATGATGGGGAATGTATTAGCACGGGATGATGATTGGTTAGCACATAGAAATCGGAGAGTCAGGAGAATGAATCATCAATATAAAGGTGGATCTGCTGGAGGACCACGGCTATCAGTCCGATGGCATCAGTTATTTACACTCTATACTGATAGTTTGAAGGAGAGAGCTGAGTGAAATATACATCCGAGTTTGAGAACAACACTGAGAATCAAAAGGCAGGCTGTTATTTAATGGAGAGGACTTCCACAAAAAGAACAGTACAAAGGGATTGGAGTGTTCCTGTGTATGAAACATAAAGTCAGCATGCGGGTGCAGCAAGTAACTAGGTTGTTTCATTAGCCGGCTTCCAGGGATGAAAGGGCTATGTTAGTGAGAATCTCTAAGATTGTAAGGCGATTATACATTGGGGTTTAAATAAATGAGGAGTGATACTGCTGAAAAATACAAGACACAGAAGGGACTTGAGAAGGTAGATGTGAGACGTTGTTACCATTCCTGAGTGGAGTCTTGAACTCGAGGACATAGATACTGAATATGGAATATCAATTTCTATCTGAGATACAAAGTGATGTCTTCTGTCAGACGGTAGTGAATGCCTGGAATTCCCTAACCCGGAGAGGTGTGGAGCGATACAAGGAGTCGGCGAGAAAGTGGAGTTAGACCTGGAGTAGATCAGCCATATTCGTATTAAATGACTGGGCAATCTTGAGGGGCCGAATAGCCTACTCTTGTTCCTATTTATTAATTTCACGTGCTATGCTTTTGAAAAGTTACTGGTTATTTTTCCGGAAGTTGTGTTGTGTAATGCTGCATTTGGGTGAGCAGAGGATTTGAGTTAATCCTGGGTAGGGTATGGGGCTGTATTCACAGTAAATCTGGCTCTGTAACATGACCCACATCTGGAGCAGACTTTGCAGAAAGGGGAAACCTGGAAACAGGGATTGGGAGTGAGTGTCACTTCCTGACCCAGCCTGGATTTTCCAAGTACATTTCCAAAACTGCACCCAACCATCAGAGTGTGGCCTTGATCTGTCCCTGTGTAGCACATCCCAAGAGCTGAATGGAACATCAGAACATGGGGCTGCAGGACACGAGGGGGCCATTCAGCCCTTTGACACTACTCCACCAGTAAATAAACTCGTGGCGTATCTCATTGTGGTCCCAGCTGCACTTTTCTCTCCATGCACCATTATCCCTGATTCACCTGTCTATGGACAATCAGACGAAGCCAGCCTCGATATAATATAATGATCCAGCCATCCCAAAGTTCTGGGAAAGCGAATTCCCACTTGAACGAATTCGCACTTTGTGATTTTTTTTCTTACTCCAGTTGTGACTGAGAATGGAGGATGTAACTCTTTCCTTTCCTAGTCCAACTCTCCCACGGCTCACAACAAATGTTAAATGTAACCAGGTTGGTGATATTGCCGATGGTAAAAGTCTCAGACTGGGTCAGGTTCAGTGATAAGAACACGTCAGGCAGATTTCTTTAGTCAGCCACAAGTTATTAACAGAACTAACGGAGGAGTATGTTGGATCTGTGGGTAACACTGCTGCCTCACATCACCAAGGAGCTGGGTCTAACTCCAACCTCAGGCGACCCTCTATGTGGAGTTTAAACATTCTCTCCGTGTCTGTGTGGGTTTCCTCCCAGTGCTCCAGTTTCCTTCCACTGTCCAATCATGTGCAGTTTGAAGTGGATTGCCCATAGTGCCCAGGGATGCGTAGGTTAGGTGGGTTAGTCATGGGAAATGCCGGGTTACAGCAATAAGATTGGGGGCCAGGTCGAGTTGGGATGCTGTTTGGTGGGTCAGTGTGGACTTAATGGACGCAATGCCCTGTCTCCACACTGTAGAGATTCTATGAAAATGACAATAAATTTGAACCATACAAACACCCAGTGGGTACATACCTAATCCACTCTCCTCGAGGTCTTGTATGTTTCATTTTCATTCCAAGAGTAACCTGTTAAAGCCTTCATAATATAAGCCCTTTACCCCAGGAATACGTGAAATGAAATATCTCTGAACTGCTTCCAATGTAATTACATCCTATCTCAGATAAGGAGACAAAAATACTAATCTCACAGTCAGATCATAATGTTTATAATTGTTTTCTCAAAGTGGTGTGTGAGTCTTTGGAACACGCTTCCCCACAGAGCATTGGAGGCAGAAATATTGAATATTTTTCAGGCACAGATGGAAGGTTAATAAATAACAACAGAGTCCATGATTATTGAGGAATGGGCAGCAATGTGCAGTGTGGGGTAAAATGTAGACAGTGGTATCAAATAACACAGCTTCAGAACCTCCAGGAATGTAATGCAAAATGAAATGATAATATTGATAAAATGTTAAGGGAGAATACAAGATGGTGGCGATCCAGAAGGTCTGATTGCTGGGCGCTGCATCAACACACGGGCAAAGTGCTTCTCTAATCCACCCCATCCCAACCATTTACTTAAAATTCAGCACTAAAAGAGCGACAGAATCTTTACAAATCCCGATTTGTAAAACGGAAATGACAAAACATGGGAAAGGATCGAGTAAGTCCCAACAAGTGGTGCACCCGTCAGAAGCATCGAGCATGCCTGAGGCCGCTGCTGCAACCCACTCTGCTCGTTCGATCGACCCAGTTATCTCACCAGGCCTTGGTCACTGAGTTCACCAAGTTACGTGAAATGATTGAAGCCATGATTGAAGAAGAGTTCGCCACAGCCACTCTCAGCCGTGCTCCAAAAACATGAGCAGCAACTTGACAGCCTTGGACACAGAACAGACGATGCCAAGGGCCGAACCACAGTGACAGAGACCGTGATCGATTCCTCCCGGGAGAGGATCTTTGCCCCTGAAAAACAGGTCTGCACCTTAACTGAACAAGAGGACGACCTCGAGAACAGGGGTAGGATGAAGAATATTCACATCGTCGGTTTGCTGGAGCGGACAGAAGGTGGTCAGCTGGTGCGTTTGTTCAAGAACTGGCTGCAGTGATTCCTTCACTTGGAAACTGAGGAGGGACGGGAGAAGACTGAGACAGTTCATTGGGTTACAGCACGGAAGTCAGACTCAGACCAACACCTTCATCCTGTCCTTGCGCGATTACATAGTTATGGGGACAAACAAAGTCTGATGGAAGCTTTCAGAACCTAGTGGAAGGATCCAATGTGTTTATGTCACGAGAGCTCCAGGATTATGTCCTTTCTGGATTTTTCAGTGGCGGTGATTCAGGAATGAAAATCTTTTGATGACATCAAAAGAAGAGTAAGGGAACGCTGAATTCAGTAACCCTTACGGTACCCAGCGGTGCTCCGTATTGCTTTCAATGGATCCACGAACTCGTCTGATTCTCCAGAGAAAGCAAAAACTTTGTGGACATTTTAAAGTAAGCTGGATATTTAGATAATCATGTTTATCCTTAAAGAAATTTTATTGGATTTTTCTGGTATTAACCAGTGCTACGTTATAGTCGGGGATGGGTAGAGTACTCATTTTTAATTCCTTCATTAGTATTAGTACACTTTTTGTCTTTCTTTGCTTGTGTCTGGGGTGCAGTTCAAGGTGGAGGGAGTTACAAAGGTAGTTGTGATGACTTAGTGCCGAACGAAGGGCAGTTTTTGTTGTTAATTGCCTTGAATTCCATATTGGTAGCGGGCAGAAGATAACGTTGTAAGATATGTCAGCATCCCCAGTTTGCAGGGATGGGGTCCAGGAGAGGTAAATTCCCCTTTCGAGTGTCATTGGAACTTTGGATTTTATTTCGTTGTTTGTTTTTTTATGTGTTTAGCTTTGGAAAGTTTTGAGAGCTTGTTAGTTGTAGTGGTTTTAGTTTGTAAAGTTTTAAGGCTCTACGAGTTTTTTTTTGCATTAATGATCAACGATGTGTAATTCGATGTGAAACTCTAGAGTTGAAATGTTGCTACAGTGTGTTATGGATAATGATGTGCTTAAATGGGTACCTGGAACATTAATGGGGGGGTGCAGCTGCCACTCAAGAGGAAAAATGTACTTTCTCGTCATAAAACAGAGAGGGTGGATGTTTTCCTATTTCAGGAGATGCACCTTGATGACAAGGAACAGTTGACGTTACAGCAGGGCGAGTTTGATTGGGTTTATTTCTCGTCTTTTAATAGTAGGAATAGGGGAGAAGCCATACAACTTAGGAAGAATCTTCCATTTAGAACATAGAACAGTACAGCACAGAACAGGCCCTTCAGCCAACGATGTTGTGCCTACCACTGATCCTCACGTATGCACCCTCACATTTCTGTAACCATGTGCATGTCCAGTAGTCTCTTAAACGTCCCCAAAGGCCTTGCTTCCACAACTGCTGCTGGCAGCACATTCCATGCTCTCACAACTCTCTGTGTAAAGAACCCGCCTCCGACATCCCCTCTATACTTTCCTCCTACCAGCTTAAAACTTTGCAATACCTCCCACACAGTTATAGAATATTCTTGAGATTGCTGATTATGGAATGTTCCAGATAATGTTCCAAATAATTCCCAGTTTCAGGAAAATGGCAGTGTCCCAGTGTGTAACACATTAGAGGAAGGAGTAGAGATGTACATTTTTTTAAATCACACACAATTCAAACCATGCTGAGGCCATTCAGCCCTTCAAGTGTGCTCTAGCATTTAATAATATCCCGGCTGATCTGATGGTTTTCTCAGCTCCATGTTACAGGAACATTCAGTCATTCAACCCCCTGGGTTCCTGTCACTGACCAGACAGCACTCAGGCACTTTTACCCCAGTATTTTTTCAATCGCCTTTTTGAGGGCATTTCCCATAGGGACGGACACTCCTAACAATATATTCCATCATCTTTATACTTTCATGCAACGGTCAGCATGCTTTACACAGGCCAAACAAAAATCTACACTTATTTTATGGTTATAAGTATCCCATCACACTTAGTAATTCAGGTTATTTCACTTTTCCCAAAATGCTCCCCCACTTTATCTCATTCACCTGTCCTGCCCTATTTCCCAATTGTAGGTCAAGTTTGTCCCTTCCCGAGTGGCTTCTCTATATATTACTTGTGGAAACTTTCCTGAACAGACTTAACAAATTACATTCCTTCTAAGTCCTTAACCATCTGGAAGCCCCAGTCTATGTTAGGAAAAGTGAAATCACCTATTATAACAACCCTATTGTTCCCGCAAGTCTCCCCAGTCTCCCTGCATATTTCTTCCTCTAATTCCCATTGATGATTTGGAGGCTTATAGTGCAACCACTATAACATCACCATCCCCCTCTAACTACTTTGCACCATTCACCAAACCTCATTGGATATTATCTAAGTTATTTCAACTTTAAATACAGGTGTGGTACCCGCCTTAATCAGTACTATTGGTATTTAAACTGTTTCCATTTGCATCTCTCCATCGCCGTGATTTCCACATCCACGGCACCCCTTGTCAAGGTACAGTGGAGATATGGAGCTGTAAATGGATGGGAGCTGCACATCCTGTCACTTACAACATTGGCTGCAAGTTTCCCCACACTGGGCAGCGATCTAACACAGTGTTACCGAACAGTGAAACAGCCTGGTGTTTTTGTATGAATGAACCAGTGCGGTCTGCACAGCTCCCCATGCTGGACCTTTAGACCAGGATGATAGATCAAGCATTGGTGTGGGCTGCACAGAGTTCCATTCTGGATATTGCTGGGTTTGCATTCAGCAGTACGGTAGCCAGATCTACACAGTGCTCCATCCTGAAAGTATCATGGATGGGCTGGTTTTGTGAGTTGGATTGCGAATCTGAGAGAATTAAACATCTGGCAATACCTTTATTTTGTGTTTTCATTCTTGTGATTGGACCTTTCAAATCCTGACTCATCCGGTTAGACCCATCCTTCTGGATAAGTCATGGTGACTGTTGTTACAGCATCTGGGATTGCAACATGACCAACAAATGGAGCACAGGCTGCAGAGAGAACAGTCTCCGTAAAATGGAATGAGGGAATCATAATTAGATCAGCCGTGGTCTTAGTGAATGGTGGGGCAGGATTGAATGGACCACTAATGCAACTTATCATACATTTCTGTTTGTGCCATGCAAACCCACCTTCTCTCCCATTGTCCCATACTGGTGGGGAGTGAGGCACCTCCTCCTTTTCCTGCGTAACAGGATCCTCGGGCCTTACTAGTCTCCAGATTTCCCTGTTTCCCAGTTTCTAGCAGTTGAGTGATTGCCTCCTGTTCCTGTGTCCCAGTCTCGAACAGTTGAATGACTCCCTCCTGTACCTGTGTCCCAGACTCGAGCTGTTGAATGACTGCCTCCTGTTCCTGTGTCCCAGTCTCGAGCAGCTGAGTGACTCCCTCCTGTCCCTGTGTCTCAGTCTCGAACAGTTGAGTGACTGTCTCCTGTTCCTGTGTCCCAGTCTCGCGCAGCTGAATGACTGCCTCCTGTCCCTGTGTCTCAGTCTGGAACAGTTGAGTGACTCCCTCCTGTTCCTGTGTCCCAGTCTCGAGCTGTTGAATGACTGCCTCCTGTTCCTGTTTCCCAGTCTCGAGCAGCTGAGTGACTCTCTCCTGTCCTGTGTCCCAGTCTCGAACAGTTGAGTGACTGCCTCCTGTTCCTGTATCCCAGTCTCGAACAGCTGAGTGACTGCCTCCTGTTCCTGTGTCCCAGTCTCGAACAGTTGAGTGACTCCCTCCTTTTCCTGTGTCCCAGTCTCGAGCTGTTGAGTGACGGCCTCCTGTTCACGTGTCCCAGTCCCGAGCAGTTGAGTGACTCCCTCCTGTTCCTGTGTCCCAGCCTTCAGCAGCCGAGTGACTGCCATCTATTTGTGAAAATTGATGTCCTCCACCTGTTCCTGTGTAACAGGCTCCAAGCTCTCTGTGCTCACCTGCTGCTCCGGTGGAATGGAGTTGAGGGACTGAATGGACTCTTCACATTCCTTACAGCTTCTCTTGACTAAAAGCCTTTCTCCTGTTTGTGGAAAACACCATTAAAATCTGAATGATGTATTTTTGTATTTGACTCTCAGTAATTGAGCAAACAAGCTGACTGACAGAATTCAGAACCTGAATAACCTCTTCCTGTTCCCGTGTTATACACTCAAAACTCAACAGAGTCTCAGTGATGTACAGCACGGAAAAGGACCCTTCGATCCAGTCGTCCGTTCTGACCAAATATCCTAAATTAATCTCGTCCCCCTTGCCAGCACTTGGCCCATATCCCTCTAAACCCTTCCCATGCACGTACCCATTCAAATGCCTTTTAAATGGTGTAACTGTGCCTGCCTCCACCACCTCTTTGGGTGCTCAGTCCATAAACACAGCAGTCTCTCATTGAATGTGTTGTACCTCATTTCCCTTTATAAATCTTTCCCCTCTCACCTTAAACCTTTGTCCTGTAATTTTGGACTCGCCTATCCTGGGGTGACTGTTTACATTATCTATGCCCGTCATGATTTTATAAACCGCTTTAAGGTCACCTCTCAGCCTCAAAACTTGAAAATACTCCCAGCCTATTCAAACTCTCCCTGAAATTCTAACCCTCCAACATCTGCAATATTCTTTTAAATCACTTCTGCATCCTTTCAAGTTTGACAACATCTTTCCGACAGCAGGGAGACCAGAATTAAAGGCAATATTACAAAAGTGGCCAAACCAATGACCTGGACAGGGGCAATATGTCATGCAAACGCATAGACTCAAAGCACGCACCAATAAAGGGAAGATCACCGAGTGTTTTCTTCACTCCGCTGTCTACCTGTGAGGGCACTTTCAAGGAACGAAGAACCTGCACCACCAGGTGACACAGTAGCTCAGTGACTTACATTGCTGCTTCAGAGCGCAGCGATCTGGGTTGAATTCTATCCTTGAATGACTACCTGTGTGGTGTTTGCACATTCTCCCTGTGTCTGCGTGCGTTTCTTCTGGGTGCTACGTTTTCCTGCCACAGTACGAAGATATACCGGCAAGTGTAGATTGGCCATGCTAAATTGCCACAAGTACCCAGGGATGTGTGGGCGAGGTGGATTAGCCATGGGAAATGCAGGCTCAGAGGGACAGGGTAGGGGTTTCTCCAGTAGGATACTGTTTAGAGGGTGGGTGTGGCCTTGATGGGCAGAATAGCCTGTTTCGTCACTGGAGGGATTCTATAATTTCATTGGAGTTCCCTTTGAGTGGCAACTTTCGACAGAACTCTACCTACATATCTTGCCCTGATTTGTCTTGCCAAAATGCAACAGCTCACATTTATCTAAATTTAACTCCGTCCGCCACCCCTTGGCTCACCTAATCAACTTTCTCTCTGTTCTACACCACCAAATTTGGGATTATCTACAAGCTTACTGACCATACATCATATACTCAAATACAAATGATTTGTATAAGTGACAAGAGGCAGTGAACTCACTGTTGACCTTTGTGGCACACCACTGGTCACAGGTCTCCAAGTTCAATGAACAAATATCCAGTGTCACGCCCTGTCTCCAATATTCAAAAAAATGTTGGATCTAAATGGCGAGCTCTCCCTGGATCCCAGGCAGTCTGACCTTGCTAACCAGTCTACCATGTAGAACATTTTGGTTTTCTTACTGAATTCCGTAAAGACAACCTCCACTGTCCTGCCTTCATCAATCATCTTCATCACTTCCTCAAAACATTCCACCGAGTCAGTGAGACGTGATCTCCAATGTACAAAGCCCTCTTCAGTCCTTGTCTTTCCAAATGCATATACATCCTTTCCCTCAAAACCCCCTCCAACAATTTAGTCACCATTAGCGTCAGGGTCATCGATCTATAGTTACCTGTTTTTTTCCTTACTTTCTTAAATGATGACACTACGTTAGCAGCCCTCCAGTACCATGGCACTTCACCTGTGGAAATCAATGTTACAAATACATCAGCAAAATGCAGAGCAATCTCTTTCGTAGCTTCCCACAAACGTCTGGGATATAACTGATCAGGTCCCAGGGATTTGTTCACCTTTATGCGTTTTAAAATGTCCAACACCTCCTTGTAATATAGACACTTTTCAAGATATTATTATACATTCTTCATTCTCTCGCGCTTGTAACTCCCTCCACATTAAAAACTGAGGAGAAATACTCGTTTCATATCCCTCCCATCTCTTGTAGTTCCACATATAGGTAGCCTTACTGAGCTTTAAGGTGCCCTATTCTCTCCCTAGTTAATCTTTTGCCATTAAAAGATTTGTAGAATTTCTTCAATACCTCGTTAACCCTATTTCTGAAGCCCCAATTTGTGTTCACATTTTTCTGGCCCGATTTCCCATTGAGTATACACTTACTGCCCTTATACTCCTCTGGGGATCCACTTGATCTCAGCTCTGTTTACCTGACATATTCCTCCTTCCTTACCTTGACCAGAGCATCAATATATCTAGCCATCCAGCACTCCCTGCACCCACCAGCCTTGCCCCTCTCACTAACAGGAACACGTTGGCTCTGGACTCTCTAAAACCAAGTATTGATGGCCTTGCATTTTCCAACCATCCCTTTACCTGTGAATAGGATATTCCAATCAGCCTTTCACAGGGCTCACCTAACACTTTCAAAATTGTCTTGTTCAAAGTTAGAACTTTATTGTTTACATCAGGTCTTTCCTATTCCATAACTAATTTAAACATAATATTTATGCGTAACAGACTTGAAATGTTAAATAAACACTTCCTGCTCCTCTGTAACAGGCTCGAGAGGCTGCATGGGATCCTCCTGTCCCTTTATAACAGCCACAAGACATTAAATGACACATCAACCCCTGGATTATAAGCAGCCAATAAACTGTACCTGATGGAGGTCCATCCCTTCTCAGTTACAGAAACAATGAACTCCAGGTGCCCTCTCAGTGACAACTCATACAGCTGCAGCAACAAATCCTTTTATTTTGAATGATTTTGTTGGCAAAATGCGCTAATATTCCAGAGTTCCACCTTTTCAATTAGCAACAGGCTAATATGGACTGCATGGCCTTCTCCTATCCTTCTGTAAGAGACCCATAGGGACAGAATTGCTTCGGCCTGTTCCTGAGCAGCAGTCTCAGTGCTCTGTGTCAAGATTATAAAAGGATTTGAAAACAGGGCACTTAAAACCCAGCGTAGCCTCACACTGGTCAATAAGTATCACACTGTAGGTTAAGGCATCTAGAAACTTGCCCATCCGATGGTTTTTTTTATGTAGCTGATCGGTTATTTTATAACTGCTTCCTTTCCTAAACAGAGTGGAACACATATACACCCCTGCAGTGTTCTGTTAATAATATTGTATGCAAGGAAAAGTAAATAAAAAATTAAAGATTTATGGTCCATCCCTCAGCAACCGTCATCCAATCCATCCAAAACCGGGAAATGTTCCCTTTTATAGTGATATGAAAAGTGATGTATGAAACTGGTTAACTGATTCTATTTTTTCAGTGACTGTGATTAATGCCAATCTCCATAGATTCTAATTGTCCCAGTGAAGGATTTACATCTTTTAATGATAAATGGGCGCCATTCAATGCGTTATCCCATAATATGAGCGGGACCATCACCGACAGTACTGACAGGGATCAGCAGATCCAGAGAGAGGGGGAGGAGAGATCAGAATCTGAGAACATTAGACTGGAATGTTCCAACAATGGATCAGAATCTGATAACATTCGAATGGAATATTTCAACATTAGACAGGAGTTTATCCGATTATATTTGGTATCTTTCTGCATTTGATTGGTTGTCATTATCATGGCGGATCTATTATGCTCTTCTCTTTATGCAATATTTTTATTATCCTTTCCTGGCTATCGTTGGTGTTCCTGGTAAGTGTCACTATCCTTTTTTTTTCTATAAACTGGTTATGACTGTATTACTGTTCTTTCATATTTTCTACACTTCTGTCCACTATTATTGTTCCTGTTGAAACTCTGAATCCAGATATTTACTCTACAGACCACTACTAACTACATAAATGAAGGTGTTCAATTACTGCCTCCCTCTGCTCTGGCACTGTTACTCATGGGTCTCGATGTTGACCTACTCAGTTTCAGCGGAGTACCGCAATGTATTGTATCTTTGCCTTTGTTATTTAAATATTAAGAGCATGGAGGTCACTGTCTACTGTTCTGGTTACAAACTCCACTTCCTTCCAGTGTTTCCATCCCATGCCTGGCCAATATCTGCAGCTGAAGCAGATGAGTCACAACTGTGGAAGATCCCTTTGATCATGAGCTGATTCCTGACACCATGCCCTGACCATTTCTAGCTTGAAATACTTACCACTCCGCGATGTATCTCACTGGCTTATTCCATCTCCTGTTTGAACCTTGAGTTATAAAATACAGTCTTAATGAAGTTAATAATTTGCTGCTGACGCTCTCGGCTTCAACCCTGTTGAAGCAAATCTGATTCGAACACACACCAACCTCCCATCCATCTGTCATTCATGTTCACACGGATGTATATTGCTATTTTTATGGCAATGCCTTTATTTTAACATTCTCAAACACTTTACCTCATCTGTACACTCTGATGAACACACACACACGAAGCGAGAGCAAACCTTCCAATTGGAGACAGTAATCTGATGCGAGTATAGTTAGCATATTATAGTAAAGTTTGCAATGCTCTCCATGCTGGACAGATAGTGCAGTTTACTGAGCAACACACTAGCATGGTCTGTACAGCTCTCCATGCTGGGCTGTCATCTTGTCCCAGTTTATGTTGTTTGTGGTGTTCTGTGAAGCAGATTCAGAATTTGATGTAACAAACCATTTCAGATGATCTGACAATGCCTTTATTCAATGTTCTCATTCTTGTAATTTTACTCTCGAAGATCTTACTTCTTCAGTTAGTCCCACTGCTCTGTCTTTTCCCCCATTTTTCCACAACCTCCTTCCAGTTAATTAACTGTCTGTTTCTGTCTGTAATGTGAATCTCTCTGTCCCTCTGTATCTTTCCCTGGCCTTGGGTTTTGGCTATATTTTGTATCGATAGCTGGCATTGTGTAGCTCAGAAACAGTGAAATGGTGTGTGTCCGGCTGTTTTTCACTTCCGGTATGTCCCATGTGATGGCCCATGGACAGGCGTGTTTCAGAAGTTATGCGACACATCCTTGTAACTTGGAGGGTATCTGTGTTTGCCAACTCAGGTGACCTTGGGATCAGTAACACGGGGAAGCTCATTGAGTAAAGGACCAGGCATCTAAATTGTCTGACAATGCTGTCACTTTTTTTTAAAAAATGGTTATTTTATTTTTTTTAACAAGAGATCTTAAAGTCCAAACTGCCTACTGTAAACATCTCAAGTAAATAACTTTTGGGGGTTTTGGGTTTTTAATAAATAGTAGTAACAATGGCCAGCTCGCATAGACCAGGCTTTCTAGTTTTTTTCCTTATAGCTGTAAGTCACCAGGTGCTTGTGTCCCAGAAGGGTTGGAAGTTTTCGTAAATTATCCCGAGCTGCTATTCTCTCTGAAGCTTCACTTGATGCTGTTTCCTCCTGGATTGGAGAACTGCATGTCTGAATGCTCCTTGTTACCATGGGGTGTGTTTAGGTGATGTTAGTATATTGGAACAGTTCATTTGTAGACGGTTTTGTATACATTGTTCGGTTTAGGCTTCCAATAGTTAAGTTATTCTCAAATCCTCTTCATTCTGTATGGATTTTCATTACATTAAATATATTGTGTTTTAAGTAATGGTGAGTGGTTTGGCTAGTAGCATCATATCTGGAACTCCCACTTCGCATCTGCCTTTAAAATAAGAAAATGTTGGCATCCAAGCAACTTCCTTGAAATAGTTTGAGGCAGTCTGGTTGGTCTATAGCAAACTGGGGTTTCTTGTCTGGTTCTAAATTGATAATACCAAATTGGGTTTACAATTACAATCCCCACAATGTGCAAACAGGCCATTTGACCCAACAAGTTCACCCTACCCTCCGAGGAGTGACCTACCCAGAAACATTCCTTTACCCTATTAGTACACATTTTCCCCAACTAAGGCATCTAAACCCCTCATGCCTGAAAACCACAAACAATTTAGCATGGCCAATTCACCTGGTATGCACATCTTTAGATTGTGGGAGGAAACCAGAGCATCCAGAATACTCTCATGCAGACACTGGAGAGTATGCAACAGAGACTAGTGGGTTCAAAAGTCACATATAGTAGTTGTTGCGGATGTTGAATTCGGTTGGTTTAAAACGTGTTTTGTGTATAAAGATTCTTTCAGTCACTGAGAGTTCTCTGGGTGTGGACGAAGTGAAGTTGGGGGGTTTATAAAAGGGAATGAAGGTAAAGCTGTAGGAATTGACAGACAAGCTGGAGTTGGGGTTGTGTTTGTCTGTGAGAAAATGAGAGATAATTACAGCTATAGCTCGGCAATTACATTTGGTGGAACCGCCATCAAACTCTTTCGAATTGGCTCGAATTCAATTTGAAATGAGGTGCCTTGAACATGAGAAGGAATTGAAACCATTTAAATTAAAATGAGAAGTAGAAATAAAAGAAAAGGAAATGAAGAAGAAAGAGAGAAAGAGAGAGAAGAAAACCAGAGATTTTCAACTTCAAAAGTTAGTAATTAGGAAAGTTGACATAGAAGGTGGAGATGAAGGCAGACGGTAGGTTGGATGAGGAGGATAGTAAGGATGAGCAATCCTTTAGTAGCCAAAAGCCTGATGGGGTTCTGTTTAAATATGCCCAGGCATTGTCTAAATTTGATTAGAAGGATGGGGGAGACTTTTTAATTCCATTTGAGAAAGTGGCTAAACAAATGCAGTGATCAGTGACCATGTGGATTTAGTTGATGCACACAGAGCTGGTAGGTATTTGCATCCTGATCAGTGGAGGTATCTGGCCACTGTGAGGAGGTGAAGAAAGCCATCTGAAGGGCATATGAACTTGGGCCAGAGCTACAGATAGCGTTTCTGGAATCTAAAAAAAAACTCCCTCGTTAAGCGTACATTGAATTTGAAAGAACCAAACAAAGTAATTTTGAAAGGTGGGTATTGGTATTAAAAACAGAGCAAAGGCTATGGCACTCTTAGAGAGATTCTTATTTTGGAGAAGTTCAACAATTCACTTCCTGCAGTCGTGAGAACCCATGGGGAAGAGCAGAGAGTAACAATGGCAAGATTAGAAACTGAAATGGCTGATGATGATGATTGAGTTCAGAAAGCAAAGTTTGGTTTCTGTGAGAGATTGTGAAAAATGAGCGAGATCTTCTTAAAACATATACCTGTGAAAGTAAGGTTACCGGCATAGGCCAGGAGTAGCAGGTAAAGAGGTTATAGCATTAAGAGGTACAGAAGTATGTAATTCTTTTATGCTGAGACATGAGGAGTTAGGTCATTCAGAGGGACTATTGGAGAGATGAGGAGTGCTCCATTATATAACGTGTGGTTGGAGTGTCCAGGGCAAACATCAACAGATTTATTCCACAATGGGGAAGGAGGCCTTGAGCTTGATGTTGGCGTTCCAACATTTCAGCATTTAAATTGCGAATAACATACATGAGATGAATCTTTATCACTGATCGTGACCCCTTAAAACTTTGGGGGCATTCAGGTGAAAAAATACCAGTCTGTTTCGATTGAATTTATTATTGCTGCCATTCAATTTGTAATTATACAGGTGACAGGGCGAGAAAACTAAGTTTTGACACATTCTGGAGACGTGGATGAAGAAAGACAAAGGCATTTTGTGGCGGGAGTAAAATGATTGAAATCGAATCTCGTTGTGAGATGCTGTACATCATAGAGATGTACAGCATGGAAGCAGACGCTTCAGTCCAACCCGTCCATGCCCCCAGATATCCCAACCCAATCTCGTCCCACCTGCCAGCACCCGGCCCATATCCCTCCAAACACTTCCTATTCATATAGCTATCCAAATGCCTCTTAAATTGTATCAGCCTCCACCAAATCCTCTGGCAGCTCATTCCATACACGTATCACCCTCTGCATGAAAAAGGTTGCCCCTTAGGTCTCTTTGATATCTTTCCCCTCTCACCCTACACCTGTGCCCTCTAGTTCTGGACTCCCCGACCCCAGGGAAAGACTTTGCCTATTGATCCTATCCATGCCCCTCATAATTTAGTGAACATTTATAAGGTCACCCCTCAGCCTCCGACTCTCCAGGGAAATTAGCTCCAGCCTGTTCAGCCTCTCCCTGTAGCTCAAATCCTCTAGTCCTGGCAACATTCTTGTAAATCTTTTCTAAACCTTTTCAGGTTTCACAACATCTTTCCGATAGGAAGGAGACCAGAATTGCATGCAATATTCCAACAGTGGCCTAACCAATGTCCTGTCCAGCCGCAATATGACATCCCAACTCCTGTACTCAATACTATGACCAATAAGGGAAAGCATACCAAACACCTTTTTCACTATCCTTTCTACCTGCTACTAGTAGAGGAAGATTAGGAGGTCTGAAATGAATCCATCTTTGTATATTGACAGATCATTTTATTAAAAGTGGAGTTGTGAGGATACTATCACTACAAAAAGGTTATTTTCTCTTGTTTTTTTTTAAGAGAGGTTTTAAAGGCAGAGGTGCAGAACTGCTGTCTGAAAACAGTTTAAGTAAATAACTGAGGAGGCCTTTAGGTTTTATTAAAACGGTGGTAACAATGGAAGGGCAGTGGCCAGCTCTCCCAGACTAGGGTTTCTCGTTTTGATTTTGGCTGCAGCATTCAGAAGCTGTTGGAGATCCCAGCTGCTTTTCTCTCTGAGATGGGTGTTGATGTTGATTTTTCCTAGATCAAAAAACTGCATGTAAGAATCTGTATTTGAATTGATCTTTGTGCCAAGCAGTGTATACCAAGAAGGTACGGTATGTATTGTTTGTGTAAGTGTACCAACATATAAGCTCTCCCAAAATTTTCTTTGATTGTATTTTAACTAAAGCATTTGAATAGATTATATTTGGCTTAATGTCGAGTGTTTTGACCAGTCACAACGTATCTGGAAAACGCACTTCACATCTCTCTTTCAAATAAGGAATGGTTTGGGTCTAAGTGGCCTTCTTAAAATATTTTTTCGGGGATCTGGTCTGGTCCACAATATTTGTAGCCGAGGGGTTTCTGACTGACTCCTGTTGCTGAGGTGCTGGGGATGGTTTGCTGGAGGTTGTGCTGTGAGCTGCCTCAGACACTCAGGGAGACTGGAGGATTTGGTGACCCAACTTTGGATGGAGCATGGGGACTATGGTAACAGCATCTGGGTGTGTAACATGAACACCAAATGGAGCAGAGGCTGCAGACAGGGGAAGCTCTGAAACCACGGAGTGAGTGTGTGTAGGGAAAGGGATCTGCTGTATCCATTCCAGGTTTTCCAGGAACAGCTTCCCAAGCTACACTTAACCCAGGAACAGATAGTGAGGGGATCTGGACTGAACACGGATCTGGTCACAGCGCGGTGTCACCTTCTTCAACATGACCTGCAGCTTCACGCCAGGGGGAAGACGGTGCTGCCGGTGGCTATTAGGGTCACAGTTTCATTCAGCTTCTGTGATCCGAAACTTTCCAGGCCGGAGTCGGTAACAGCTCCGTCTTCTCCCAGTATCTCAACATCAATGTCACCATTCGGTGATGTAGGATGTATACGGTGGATGAGATCAATACATTGCTTCTCCCTCAGCGGGAAGCTGCCAGGTGTATCCTTATTTTCCCAGTATAGTGAGATTCCCGAAGGTGTACATGGTATCTGTAGAGTAGCCATTACATGGGGAGAGGTAGAGGAACTGAAGGAGCTCTCAATCTATTAATGTTACAGGTTGTCCATGCACAATACATTATGTTGGTGAATACCCCTGTCCTGAAAGCAGCCATAGTTCCTTCATTCAGAAGCAGGCAGCCATTCCCATCGTCTACGGGTCTCCATATAGAAAGGAATAATTGTATCTTGGATAAAGGCCATCCCCTTACTACACTTTCAAAACACCATCCCTACCACCAAACAACCACATCAAAAGTATTCCATGTGTACAGAGAGCAATGGGGTCACTCGGATTGTCAATGAGCAGACCATCAGGGAGGGAGAAAAACCTTCCATGTCTGAACGGGTCTGAGTGAACCCCCCAGTACACAGTATCACGAACTCCTGTAATCCCTCTCCATTTCAGTAAGATACTGCCTTCCATTATTCCAGTAAATGAAATTACAGGTTATATTATGTTGTATTGCACCTGCCAGATTATTATCCATTGTCTTTAACTTTCTGTATCTATTTGCAGACACTCCACCCTCTATTGATAATTTAATCTCTTGCTTATCCAAGCGACATCACCAAACTCAGTATCTGTATATCTGTTCCAACCTCCTGATCATTGATGTAGATTGTAAATAGTTGAGGCCCCCGCACTGGTCACTGTGTGACTCCACTGGTGACGTTCTGACAAACTGATTAAGACTGACTTATCTAGAGAGCCTGCTTCCTGTTTGATAGACAGTCCTCCCTCTATACTGTGTAACACGGTCGAAAGGCTGATTATGGACGAGGAGCATCAGTCAGGCATCGAACCCCTCAAACCTGCTCCGCCATTGAATACAATCATGGCTGATGTTATCGCGGCCTCGGTTCCACTTTCCTGATAACTCTCCATCCTAAGACACCTTATTTGCAGGAATCATTTGAGGGAACTATCTCTGAGCTCCTTCCAATATAACAATACACTTTCTTCATTGAGTAGAAAAATTCTTTACACACTACTCCAATGTGATCTCACTAAGATCCTGTACAGAGGCAGCAAAAACATTACCAGGCTGCTGAAAGGTTCCCGCTGAAAATGTGTTGCTGGTTAAAGCACAGCAGGTTAGGCAGCATCCAAGAAATAGAAAATTCTACGTTTCGGGCATAAGCCCTTCATCAAGAAGGCTTATGCCCGAAACGTCGAATTTCCTATTCCTTGGATGCTGCCTAACCTGCTGTGCTTTAACCAGCAATACATTTTCAGCTGTGATCTCCAGCATCTGCAGACCTCATTTTTTACCCTTTGCTGAAAGGTTCCCATCCAGTTTAGAGCAGTCTCAGCTCTCTAGGGTAATACACAGCATTGTTTAAAATCATTGTCCTTCTCTACTCCACATGCATAACGGGAGATCTAAAGAAAATCTCACAATAATGCTTGAGAAGAGCATGTATAACGTGGCGAGATGACCTCTAACATTAATTTTATTTAGAATCTGACCATAGGGGAGGTGCCAGAGTGCTGGAGAACGATTAATACGGTCCCACTTCACAGTAATCGTGATTTGGAAATGCTGGTGTTGGACTGGGGTGTCCAAAGTTAAAAATCACACAACACCAGGTTATAGTCCAACAGGTTTAATTGGAAGCACACTAGCTTTCGGAGCGCCACTCCTTCATCAGGTGATTGTGGAGGACAAAATTGTTAGGCACAGAATTTATAGCAAAAAATTACAGTATGATGTAACTGAAGCTGCACATTAAAAATTACCTTGATTGTCTGTTGAGTCTTTCATCTGTTCGAATACCATGATAGTTTAGCTTCTTCCGTGTGTAAATCAAAAAATCATTTTTTAAAAGTTGCATTCTCAGGTTAACTGCAACAATTGGGTTAGTTACACAATATGTCGAAGGTGTTAGCACGCTGTGTTCTCTGTCTATGCCATGCTTTTAGATCGATTCTAACCTAAATAGTCAAATAACAGAGTTTTACTGTATTCCTGCAGTTTTTGAGCAAAGTACAATGTAACTCTGCAAGTACAAATTCACCCCACAAAATATTTGGGTGCATGTGGGTCTTTGTCTGTCTGTGTGTGGTGTTTTTGTCTTGGTTGGGGGTTGTGAGTGTGAGAGGGAGTGTATATGTGTGTGTAGTGATGTAGGGTGTTTTAAGTCTGTGAGGGGGTGCATGTGTGAGCGTGGGAGTGTGTGTGTGTCTGGGGTGGGGGTTTGCAAGTGTCTGTGAGAGACAGGGTATATGTGCCTGCATGAGTGTAGAGTGGTCTAAGTCTCTGAGAGCATCCATGTGTGAGTATGGGAGTGTGTGTGTCTGTAAGGTTGTGTGCGAGTGTCAGTGTGCGTGTTTGTGTATATGTGTGTCCAAGTGTATGTGTGTGTACAGGAGTGACTGTGTGTGTGTGTGTGTGTGTGTGTGTGTGTGTGTATAGTGCAATGGCGGTCACCTGTAGTATAATGAACCCAAGGACCCGGTTGAGGCCCTCACTATGGGTACTGAACTTAGCTATCAGCCCCTTTTTGGCCACTTTTCGCTATTGCCTGTCCCGAAGTCTGCCTTGGAGGATGGTCACCCGAAGGTCCGAGGTCGAATGTCCTGTACCACAGAAGTGTCCCCAACAGGGAGACAACACTTCTGTCTGTTGATTGTTGTGTGGTGCCCATTCATCCTTTGCTGTAGCCTTTGCTCAGTTTCCCAAATGTACCATGCCTCCGGGCGCCCTTGCCTGCAACGTATAAGATAGACAATGTTGGCTGAGTCACATGAGTACCTGCCACGTACATAGTGGGAGGTGTCCTCATATGTAATGGTGATAACCATGTCCACACTCTGACACGTCTTGCAGCGCCTACCATGACAGGGTTGTATGAAGTTGTCCTGAGAGCTGGGCAGCTTGCTACGAACAATGGTCTGTTTGAGGTTTGGCGGTTGTTTAAAGGGAAGTAGTGGAGGTGTGGGGAAGGTCTTGGCGAGGTGCTCAACCTCATTGATAATGTGTTGCAGGTCACGAAGAACATGGCATAGTTTTTCAGCTCCTGGAAAGTACCGAACAACGAAGGGTACCCTGTTGGTTGCCCCAGCAAGGTACCACAATGACTTCCTTAGGAGATAGACATGTGCTGCAACCGACAGGGTACCCTTCGTTGTTCAGTACTTCCCAGGAGCTGAAAAACTGCACCATGTACTTGGTGACCTGCAACTCAATATCAATGAGGATGAGCACACCGACAAGACCTTCCCATACCTCCACTGCTTGCCATTAAACAACCGCCAAACCTCAAACAGATCATTGTTCAGAGCACATTGCCCGGCTCTCAGGACAATTCCATACAACCCTGTCAAGGTAGGCGCTGCAAGATGTGTCAGAGTGCGGAGATGGATACCACCATTACACATGGGGATACCTCCCACTATGTACGTGGCAGGTTCTCATGTGACTCAGCCAACGTTGTGTATCATATACGTAGCAGGCAAGTACGCCCTGAATCATGGCATATTGGGGAAACCAAACAAAGGCCACGGCAATGGATGAATTGTCACCGCACAACAATCAACAGACAGGAGTGTTCCCTCGCAGTTGGGTAACACTTCAATGGTCCAGGGCATTTGACCTCAGACCTTCAGTTGACCATCCTCCAAGCCGAACTTCGGGACAGGCAACAGGGAAAAGTGGCCGAGCAGAGGCTGATAGTTAAGTTCCATATCCATAACGAAGGCCTCAACCGGCACCTTAGGTTCATGTCACACTATAGGTGACGACCATTGCACTATATACACATCTACACACAGACACGTCTACACACACACACACACTACACAAACACAGAGCCACTCCTATACACATATATACACACGGAAGGCACACACACACACATACACACACACACACTCCCACACTCACTCATGCATCCTCTAGAGACATAGGCCACTCTACACTCATGCGCACACATATACCCTCTCTCTCACAGACACACACAACCCCCCAGCCCAGACACACACACACACACACACACACACACACACACACACTCCCACACTCACACCTACACCCCTCACAGACTTAAGGCACTCTACACTCACTACACACATATACACTCTCTCTCACACTCACAACCTCCAACCCAGACAGACACACAAACAGACTGACACAAAGATCCACAAGCACACATATATTTTGTGGGGTGACTTTGTAATTGCAGAGTACATTATACTTTGCTCAATAACTGCATGAATTAATGTAAAACTCTGTTATCTCACTTTTTAGATTAGAATCATCTAAACATCATGGCATAGACAGAGCGCTAATACCTTCGACATATTGTCTAGCTAACACCAATTGTTACATTTAACCTGAGGAAGCAACTTTTTTTTAAAAAAAAGTTGTTTTTGATTTACACACGAAAGAAGTCAAACTATCATGGTATTCGAACAGATGAAAGACTCAATATATGGTCACGGTAATTTTCAATGTATAATTTCAGTTACATCACACTGTAAATGTTTGCTATAAATTCTGTGCCTTACAGTTGTGTCCTCCACAATCACCTGATGAAGGAGCGACGCTCCAATAGCTAATGTGCTTCCAGTTAAACCTGTTAGATTATAACCTGGTGTTGTGTGATTTATAACTTCACAGTATGGGTGGTAGAGATAGACCAGGGAAGTATAGTTGAACGAGTATTAATTCACAGTTAAGGAAACTACTGGAGAAAACACAGAAGGGTAAAATTGAACTCCAATCAGAGAAGCAAGATCGGATCAGGGATAATCATCATGATTTTATCAGAAGGAAGTCAAATCTAATGAACTTGATTGAATTAGTTTGAGGAGGTCACTTATTTAGTTTGCAGCAAGGCCTTTGGCAAAGC
The DNA here is from genome assembly GCF_020745735.1 of Hemiscyllium ocellatum. NCBI lineage: Eukaryota > Metazoa > Chordata > Chondrichthyes > Orectolobiformes > Hemiscylliidae > Hemiscyllium > Hemiscyllium ocellatum. The sequence continues at coordinate 225,959 of NW_026869185.1, read as the reverse complement.
CCCATATGGGAAACTTTAAAATAAAGTAAAATCTCATGGAATCAAGGATAACGTGACAAGTTACAACGAAAAGCTTCTTAGTGTCAGGGGTCAGAGGGTGGTGGGATAATGCTGTTTGTGTAACTGGAGACCAGTGTCCCCTGGTGTACCACAGGGATAAGTGCTGTGTCCCTTTTTATTTGTGGTTTTCATAAATGGTGCAGATGTGAATGAAGGGGTTGGGTGAAAGGGGTGGGGATTGTGATAAGTAAGTTTGTGTTTACCTGGTTGATTGGCAATGAGGAGAAAGGTCTTATGTTACAGAAAGGTACAGATGGAATGGTCAGATGGTCAGATCAATGGCAGATGGAACGTAACCCTGATAAATATGAGGTGATGCACAGTGGAAGAAGGAACCAGACAGGGGAGTAATCAATGAATGGCAGCACATTGGGAAGCTCAGTTCGTTCTTCTCCACACATCACTGAATGGGACTGAGCAGGGTAATGGACTAGCTAAGAACTGGACCTTGGGTGTAGCGTTAATCAATCGGGGTGTAGATTATAAGAAGTATACACAGCATTGGTTAGGTCAAGATGGAGTACTGTATGTAGCTCTGGAAGCCACTTAAAAGGAAGGGTATGGTTGTACTGGATGGTATGCAGAGGAGATACACCAGGATGTTCCCTGGGATGGAGCATATCGCTATGGAAAGAAACTGGATAAGCTCGGGTTGTTTATATTGGAGCAGAGAAGGCTGAGGGGGATGTGATTCAGAAGGCAACGATTATGAGAAGCATGGACGTGGGTGGATAAACAGCAGCTGTTCCTTTTAGTCAGAGAGTTGAGAACAAGCGAGAACACTTTTAAAGTGAAGGGTTTGAGAATTAGAGAAAATTTGAGGTTTGTTCTTCGCCCAGAAGCTGTTAGGGTCTGGAATTCACTTCCTGAGAGGGGAGGTATCACAGGTAGCCTCATAACCATCAAAAAGTACTTGGACGAGCACTTGGAAGTGTCATAACATTTCCTGCTATGGGCCTGTTGTTTCAAAGTGGGACTAATATAGGTTGTGCTGTATTTCTGTTGGTCTATGCTCCTGTGAGTATATGGTGTGGAAGGTAAATTATTGAGGAGCAAAAGGAAGGAATTGATGGGTTTCTGAAGAGTATATTCACAAAGTTTATAAGAGTGAACTATAATAGCTCGTCAAATCATGTCAATGTGAGAAGTATGAGAAAACAAGTGCAGCTTCCTTACAATCTGAAACCAGAGAATGGAGAATGGGTAACGGAAATGGCAGAACAATGAAACAGCTACTTCAGGTCTGTCTTCACAGAACTTTCAAACAATACGAGGAAAACCAAGTCGGGTGTGGCAAAAAGGTTCGAGTACATGGAGCATAGAACATAGTAAATAAAAGATTTAGGAGAAATTATTGGGACTGAAAGTAATGGTCACAGACAACGCTAACACGGATTTATGAAATGGGGATTATGTTTGAGAAACGGTCTGGGAGACAAGAACTTGGATTTTCAGGAAAGTTTTGGTAAAGCTAGTTTGCAAAATAAAATCTGAGTGGATTGGGGCGAATATATGACCATGTTTCCAGAATGGGACAGCTGGCAGGCAACGGTAAATAGAAATAAATAGGCTCATCAAGCAACAGCCTGACATTGTCTGTAAGATATAATTCTGTGAGTATGACTATATCCTAGACACCCCATCACCTTCCCGAATATCTCCTGTCTTACCAGCAGAACAGACAGAGAACAGCCAGGGAATTCCTAGAGGCATGGCACTCATCCACAGACGCAATCAATGAGCACATCGACCTGGACCCAATATACCGACCACTGCAGCGGACAGCTGGAACTGACAACCGGAAGCGGCAGAGACAAACCAATACAAATGCCGGAGGAAACATCACAGAAGCGCTTCACAGGAGGCTCCCAAGCACTGACGATGTCACCTAGAAAGGGGATGAAACATCTGCAACACAAATTCCCAGCTCGGCGAACAGAACCACAACAACAGGCACCCGAGCTATAAATCTTCTCACAAACTTTGAATTAGTAATTATTAGTGGTTATTAGAATTAGTAACAGATACAGCAGAAGTGATGGCAGAGTGGGATACAATTGGAAGGGAATTGCTCTGGGAGTCCTCAACAGTGACTCCGTATCCCATAGGTCTCGAGGCGTTAGTTTACACATGGGAAAGAAAACCTCCTGCTGATTACCATGTACCAGTCTCTCTTAACTGGTGAATCAGTACTCCTCCATGCTGAACAACACTTGGAGGAAGCCCTGAGCGTGGCAAGGACACAAAGTTGTACTCTGGGTGGGGGATTTCAATGTCCACCACCAAGTGTTGCTCAGCTGCAGCATTACAGATCGAACTGGTCGGGTTCTACAGAACATAACTGCTAGACTGGGTCTGCCGCAGTTGGTGAAGGAACTAACGAGACATATTTGATTTCATTCGTACTAATCTGCCAGTTGCAGAAGTATCTCTCCATGACAGTATCTGTAAGAGTGACCATCGCATAGTCACTATGGAGACAAAGTCACACCTTCACATTGAGAATAGCTTCCATCATATTGGGTGGCACTATCACTGTACTAAATGGGACAAACTTCGAACAGATCTAGCAGTTCAATCCTGGGTTTTCATATGGTGTTGTGAGTCATCAATAGCAGCAGAATTGGACTCCCGCACAATCTCATGGCCTGGCATATCCCCCTTGCAACAATTACTATCAAGCCAGAGAATAGACTCTGATTCAATGGAGTGTGCAGGAGCAGCACCAGCCATTCCTGAAAATGAGGGGACAGCCTGACGAAACCACCAAACAGGACAACATGTGGGCCAAGCAGCATAATCAGTATGTAAGAGACAGAGCTATGTGATCCCAAAAGCAACGGATCAGATCTCAGTTCTGCAGTTCTTCCACATCTCGTGGAGAAATGATAGGGACAATTAAACAAGTCATTGGAGAAGGAGATTCCACAAATATCTCCATCATTAATGATGCAATATCCTAGCTCATCATTGCAAAAGATAAGGTTGATGCATACTCAACAATCTTCAGTAAGAAATGCTGAGCGCATGATCCATCTTGGCCTCCTTCAGTGGTCCTCAGTAATTCAGTTACCAGTCATCAGCAATTCCATTTAATCCATGCAATATCCAGAAACGGTTGTAGACACTGGATACTTCAAAGGGTACATACCCTGACTACATTCTGGCAATAGCACTGAAAACATGTGCTATAGAACTTGCCACTTCCCTAGCCAAGCAGTTCCCATACAGGTACAACAACGACATTTACCCGATTGTGTGGAAAAGTACCCAAGTATCTGCTATACATAAAGAGCAGAAAAAATCCAATCCGGCCAATTACCAACCCATCAGTCTACTATCTATCATGGAAGGTGTTAGTGCTTTCAAGCAGCACCTGCTCAGCAATACCCTGGTCAATGACGCCAGTTTGGACTCTACCAGAGCCGCTCAGCTTCTGACCTCATTCCCACAAACATGGACAAAAGCGCTGAATTCCAGAGGTGGGGTGAGAGTGACAGGGCTTTAAATCAAAGCTGCCTTCGACCAAGTGTGGCATCAAGTGACCTTAGCAAAACTGGAATCAATGGGTATCCGGGTTAAACTCCCCGCTCGTTAGAATCGTACCTGACACATAGGAAGATGGTCATGGCTGATGAAGGTCAGTCAACTCAGCTCCAGGACAAGTCTGTAGGAATCACTAGAGCAGCGGCTTAGGCCGAAGCATCTTCAGGTCTTCTTCATCAATGGCTTGCCTCTATTATAATGTCAGAAGTGGGGATGTTCGCCAATGATATCACAATGTTCAGCAACATTTGTGGCTCCTCAGAACTGAAGTAATCCATGTCCAAATGAGACAAGGTTTGGACAGTATCCAGGCTGACAAGTGGCAAGTAATATTCAGGCCACACAAATGCCAGACGGTGACCATCACCACTAAAATACAATCTAACCTGCCCCTTGGCATTCAATGGTGCTACCATTACTGAATCCCCCAGTATCAAAATCCTGGGGGATAAACATTGCTCAGAAACTCACTGGACTCGCCCACATAAACACAGTAACTACAAGAGCTGGTCAGAAGCAAGGAATACTGCGGCGAGTAACTCACATCCTGACTTCCAAAAGCCTGTCCATTATCTACAATGCATAAGTCAGAAGTGTGATAGAATACTCCCTATTTTCCTGGATGATTGCAGACCCAACAACACTCAAGAAGCTTGATACCATCCTGGACATAACAGCCAGTTTGAGTGTCGTTTCATCCACAATACTCCACCATCAACGCTCAGCAGCAGCAGTGTTTTACAATCTGCACTGAAATGGTTCACCAAAGATCCTCAGACACCCTCTTCCCAACTCACGACCACGTCTATCCAAAAGGACAAGGGCAGCAGATGTATGGGAACACCACCATCTTCAAGTTCCCTTCCAAGCCATTCACCATCCTGATTTGGAAATATATCACCTTCCCTTCACTGCAACTGGGTCAGAATCCTGGGATTCCCTCCCAAATGGCATTGTGGGACAGGTGGACTGCAGCAATTCAACAAGGCAGCTCACCACTACCTGCTCAAGGGCGACTAGGGACGGGCAATAAATGCCGGCCCAGCCAGTGACACCCAGATTCACGAAATAAATAAATCAGAAAAATAAAATGAACACAGGAAGGTTACTGAGGTATCGCAGGGATCGGTGCTCGGGCCCCACTGTTCACAAAACGCATTAAGCATTTGGTTGCGGGTATGAAATCCCAGCCTGCTAACAGCACTAAAGGATGTGGGATTGTGAGTGGGCGAGGAGGTTGTAAGAAAAGCTCCAAGTTGACTGAGACAAGTGGAGTGAATGGGCAAATACGTTGCAGATGGAGAGTAAGGTGGGTAGAGGTGACGGTGGGCCCTTTGGTGGGAACAAGCGATTGGCAGCCTATGCTTGAACCATGTTGATCTACAAAGCGATGTATACTCCTTTTTGTTGTTTCCTTCTGAGCGGCCCTCCAAGGTCCCTGCTGCACAGTGAGGTCTCAACCCAGAGGTCAGTTGACCAGTGTACACAGACCCTCCAAGGGGGGAGTTGTAATATGGAAAATGATCTGGATCTCCCTGTACACCAGTCACTGAAAACAATATTGCAGGAACAGAAAGTAGTTAGGAAGGTAACTGGTGCATTGACCTTAATTTCAGGTGGATTTGAGTCCAGCAAAAAGGGTCTCTTACTGCAGCTGTACAGGGCCTTGTTGGGACCACATCTTGAACATTGTGCAGTATTGTGTGCAGTTTTGGTCTCCTTACCGAATAAAGGACAAACCTGACATTGAGGGAATGCAGTGAAGGATGGCCAGACTGATCTCTGGGATGACAGGCTTGTTGTGGGAGCAGAGTTTGGGGCAACTAGGCCTGTATTCCATGGGCTTTAGGAAAATGAGTGGAGATTTCAGTAACATATATAACGGACAGGGTGAGACAGATTGGAAGCAGGAATGATAATTCCCCTGACTGGTATGTCTAAAACAAGGGGCCAAAGTATTAGATACAGACAGGACACTCTGCATTGAGATGAGAATAAATGTCTGGACTCAGGCACTGGTGACCCTGGGGAATTCGCTCACACCTGGTAGCCAAGACACTGTATATAAATAAGGATTTAGAGACAGGAAAGGGATGGTGGGAGAGCAGGAGTACGGTGTGGAAATAAAGGGCCAGCCATCATTATGCTGAATTGGGTTGCAAACTTGATGGACCAAAGGGAGTACTGCATTTCTTATTTTATAGCTCTCCAAGGTTACTCACATTAATGGATATATTCATAGTGTGGGATAAGAGCATTGAGGAGATGATTGAACATGAACTAGAATGGGTGAGGCTCAATGTGCTTTGCAACCTCCTCCTTTACCGGTGTTTCTGTGTAGTGTGTGGGAAAGTTGTCACAACCTCTCAGATGTTAGGAAGAACGTCTCTGCAATATCAACAGGATTGTGTTTACCGTTCCCTTTTCCGATACCGAGGCTGGTGCCGGGTGTTCTGACTGGTTTTATCCTTTAAGACCTCGGAGAAGTTTGAAACAACAGATTATTTTGCTTGGCCGACTCAGAGACCATTGAAACGTTTATCATATATCTGTGTGTCTGGAGTCATGTTTAGGACAGACCAGGAAAGCACGGGAGATTCACTTCCTGAAAGTCCTTGGGGAAGCAAATTCGTGTTTGCAATCGATATTGGTTTCAAGGTCATATTACTGACACCAGATTTTGCATCTTAATATTTTATTAATTATTTTAAACATCCACCCGCTGCCAGACCATTAGCCTGGTCTGGATTAGTAATCCAATGACATTTCCATAACAGCCCCATCTCTACATGGGGACATATCAGAGACAACACTGAGCTAGTTATTTCTGTGCTGCTTGACAGCTCTGTCAAAAAGAACTCCCACCAACTTGACCATCGTGACTGTCCCGAGGGAATGGTAATCGGTCAGATTGTAATTATTCCCCTCTTAGGGGACCGGACATAGCTGAGTAATTTTCCACATTGCCAGGGAGATGTGAGAGTTGGAGCTGGAATGAAACAGCTTCCCCAGGGACACGGCTTGTTGTGCAGCACAAGTCTTCAGTTTGATCGCAGGAATGGGGTCAGGTCCCATTGCCTTTGTCGTATCTACTGTGTGTTTGGCTGTTTCTTCATGTCATTGGCAGCGAATCAGATTGATTAAACACTGGCAACGGTGGTTCTGTGGGCATCATGGCGAGAGTGAGGTGGATCATCGACTCAACACTTCTGGCTGAGGATGGCACAGATACTACATCCTTGTCTTTTACACTGATATGAAGGTCTGTTCCATTATCTAGGATGGGGATGTTTGTGGATCCCTTTCCTACAGTCATTTGTTTAATCATCCATCACCATTTATGACTGAATGTGGCAGGACTGCGGAGCTTTGATCAGATCGGTTGCTCAAGTGTGCTAACATTAATGGGTTAGCATAAATAGACAATAAACAATAGGTGCGGGTGTAGGCTATTCCGCCCTTCGAGCCTGCACCACCATTCAATATGATCATGGCTGATCATCCTTAATCAATATCCTGTTCCTGCCTTATCTCAATAACCCTTGATTCCATAATCCTTGAGAGCTCTATCCAACTCTTTCTTAAATGAATCCAAAGACTGGACCTCCACTGCCCTCTGAGGCAGAGCATTCCACACAGCCACTACTCTCTGGGTGAAGAAGTTTCTCCTCATCTCTGTCATAAATGGTCTACCCATATTTTTAAGCTGTGTCCTCTGGTTCAGCACTCACCCATCAGCAGAAACATGTTTCCTGCCTCGAGAGTGTCCAATTCTTTAATAATCTTATATGTCTCCATCATAGCCCCTCTCAGTCTTCTAAACTCAAGGGTATACAAGTCCAGTCTCTCCAGTCTTTCAGTGTAAGGTAACCCGTCATCTCAGGAATTGACCTCGTCAACCTACGCTGCACTCCCTCAATAGCCAGAATGTCTTTTCCCAAATTTGGAGACCAGAATTGCACACAGTACTCCAGGTGTGGTCTCACCAAGACCCTGTACAGCTGCAGAAAAACCTCTTTGCTTCTATACTCAATCCCTCTTGACATGAAGGCCAGCATGCTATTCGCCTTCTTCACTACCTGCTGAACCTGCATGCATACCTTCATTGACTGGTGTACAAGAACACCCAGACCTTTCTGTACTGCCTAAATTGATTCCAGTTAGATAGTAATCTGCCTTCCTGTTCTTGCCACCAAAGTGGATAACCATACATTTATTCACATTAAACTGCATCTGCCATGCATCTGACCACTCACCTAACTTGTCCAGGTCACCCTGTAATCTCCTAATATCCTCATCACATTTCACCCTGCCACCCAGCTGAGTATCATCTGCAAATTTGTTAATGTTATTGCTAATACCATCTTCTATATCATTAACATATATTGTAAAAAGCTGCGGTCCCAGTTCTGATCCCTGTGGGACCCCACTGGTCACTGCCCGACATTCTGAAATGGAGCCGTTTATCACTACTCTTTGTTTCCTATCAGCCAACCAACTTTCAATCCAAGTTAGTACTTTGCCCCCAATATCATGCGCCCTAAGTGTGCTCACTAACCTCCTATGCGGGACTTTATCAAAAGCTTTCTGAAAGTCCAGGTACACTACATCTACTGGATCTCCCTCGTCCATCTTCAGAGTTACATCCTCAAAAAATTCCAGAAGATTAGTCAAGCATGATTTCCCCTTCATAAATCCATGCTGACTCTCCTATCCTGTTACTACTATCCAGATGTGTCGTAATTTCATCCTTTATAGTAGACTCCAACATCTTTCCCACGACTGAGGTCAGACTAACTGGTCTATAATTTCCTGCTTTCTCTCTCCCACCTTTATTAAAAAGTGGCACAACCTTAGCCACCCTCCAATCCTCAGGAACCGATCCTAAATCTATCGATCTCTGGAAAATAATCACCAACGCATCCACGATTTCTCGAGCCACGTCCTTCAGTACCCTGGGATGTAAACCATCAGGCCCGGGGACTTATCAACCTTCCGACCTAACAGTCTATCAGCCACGTCCTTCAGTACCCTGGGACATAGACCATCAGGCCCAGGGGACTTATCAACCTTCCGACCTAACAGTCTATCCAACACCAATTCCTGGCAAATATAAATTCCCTTCAGTTCAGGTTCTTCAGCCACTGTTCCCTCAGGGAGAGTGCTTGTGTCTTCCCCAGTGAACACAGATCTGAAGTACCAATTCAATTATTCTGCCATTTCTTTGTTCCCCGTAATATTTCCCCTCTTTCTGTCTTCAAGGGCCCAATTTTAGACTTAACCATTTTTTTGCCTTTCACATACCTAAAAAAAACTTTTACTATCCTCCTTTATATGATTAGCCATCTTAAATTAGTACCTATTTTGTTCTCTGCGTATTTCCTTCTTGGTAATCCTCTGTTGTTCTTTCCAGTCCCCCGTTTTCCCATTTATCTTTGCTATGTTATACTTTTTCTCTTTTAACTTTATATGATTCTTAACTTCCCTCGTCAGCCACAGCCACCCAAGCCTCCTCCTAGGATCTTTCTTCCTTTTTGGAATGAACTGCAACTTCTGCATTATGCACAGAAATATCCGCCATTGTTCCTCCACTGTCATCCCTGCTAAGGTATTGCACCATTGAACTTTGGCCTGCTCCTCCCTCATAGCTCAATAGGTCCCTTTATTAAACTGAAAAATTATCACTTCCGATTGTACCCTCTCCCACTCAAATTGCAGATTGTATTATGGTCACTACTTCCCAATGGCTCCTTCACTTCGAGGTCCCTGACCAATTCGGGTTCGTTACACAATACCAGATCCAGAATTGCCTTCTCCCAGGTCGGCTCCAGCACCAGCCGTTCTAAGAATCCATCTCTGAGGCACTCCATAAAGACTCTTTCTTGCAGTTCAATACCATCCTGATTCTCCCAGTCTACCTGATGTTGATATCCCCCATATCTTACCTAGCAACATATTTGCGACAGGCCAATTTCAGCTCCTGATTTAACTTACTTCTGACATCCAGACTCCTGTTTGGGGGCGTGTAGATAACTCGCAAGAGGGTATTTTTCCCCTTAGTATTTCTGAGCTCAATCCACACTGACTCTACATCCCCTCATTCTACGTCCCCCCGTGCAAGGGACTGCATATCATCCCTTACCAACATGGCCACCCCACCCCCTCTGCCCGTCATTCTGTCCTGACAATAGCACGTGTAGCCTTGAGTATTAATTTCCCAAGCCCTGTCCACTTGAAGCCACGTCTCAGTTATCCCTACAATACCGTATCTGTAAATTTCCAAAAGAGCCTCAAGCTCATCCATCTTATTTCTAATGCTTCATACATTCATATATGGTATTTTTAATTTGTTACTGCCCTGACCCTTCCCATCAACTCCTATTTCACTCAACCTTACAGCATGATCTCTTTCTGAGTTTCCTGCCTCATTGATACAGTTGTCTTTCTTGACTTTCCTTGTTCTAACTTTCCCTCCAATTTCCTTCTTAAACATCCAGTTTGTCCCCTCCCCACACCCTCTTCCCCCTCGCAACTCAATTTAAACATAGCTGAGTTGCAGTAGCAGACCTGCCTGCCAGAATGCTGGTCCATAACCTATGATGGTGCAAATCATCTCTCTTGTAGAAGTTATGCTTCCCGCAAAATATACCCCAGTGATCCAAGAACTTAAATCCTTGCTTCCTGCACCAGTTCCCCAACCACACGTTCAAGTCCATTATCTCCCTGTTTCTGGCCTCACCAGCCCTAGGAACTGGAAGCAAACCGGAGACAACCACCTTGGACGTCCTGCTTTTCAGCCTTCTTCCTTGTTCTCCGAAGTCCCGCTGTAGTATGTTCCTCCTCTTCTTCCCGACATCATTTGTGCCGACATATACCACCAACTCTGGCTCTTCACCTTCGCCCTGGAGGATTTCCTGCACTCTGTTTGTGATGTCTTTAACCCTGGCACCAGGAAGGCAACACACCATCGTTGAGTCCCCTCTGCTGCCACAAAAACCCCGGTCAGTTCCTCTCACTATGGAGTCCCCTATTACCACGGCTCTGTGTGACTCTTCTGCTCTGCCTCCACGCCAACTATTGATTGACAGACCTGGCCGCCTCGTGGACTGGCAGTGTCATCTGTCTCTACTGTTTCCATAAGTTTCAACTTCTTCCTGACAGGTACTTCCCCCAGGGTCTCTTGCACCCGTCTCCTCTCTGCCTTACTCATTGTCTGCTCTCCTCTGCTCTCTTCTGGTACGATTAGCGTAATAACCTCGCCGAAGGTCTTGTCCAGAAAGATCTCGTTCTCTCGGATGAACCTAAGGTCCTCGAGTTCTTTCATCAGCGCTGCAATACGCTCTGCCAGTAGCTGAACGTGCACACACTTTCCACACTTATACAAGCCAGACACACCAGAGTCGTTGACCTCCCACATCAAGCACGTAGCACACTGAACCAGCTTGGCAGTCATGTCTTCACCCTCTTCAACTGTGGCGTAATCACTTCCACTTAAATAGCAATCACTTACCTTCCCGACCGGCTTTGCGTTCCGACTTCACTTCCGCCCAGCTCCTGCCTCTCTGATGCGAAAAGCAGGTTTAGGTTCACGTGGTTCTGACCCTGACATGTTCACCCACAGTCACTACTGATATATAGATCGTGTTGATTGTAATGGCAGACTGAGGAGATTATCCCTGGGTGGTGCTTGAATGGTATTCTGCTTCTCGTGCTGCTGTGGTCTCCAGCACTACATGAATATGCAGTTTTGAGCCGCAATATCTGAAATGCAATTCTGCTCTCTGTCCCCGAGTTCACATTGAGACTCATTCACCCATCAGCCCTGTACTCAGTGACCTACTCTGGTTTCTGATGTGGAAATACTTGCATTTTCATATTCTCATTCTGCTGAGGTCACGTTTCCAATCTGACACATTCCGTAAGAACATTTAACTGATTTTATTCAATTGTTAAATTCACCTGAATCTTTTCCCTTGAGTAATCCCATCTTCTGGGATTAAGTTGAATGTGTTTCCCTCTGTTTCTCTCCCTGACAATGAATAAGAACTCTGCAGTGTCAGGGATGCCAGCCTGATGTAGTTTCAGAGCCAATGAATTCTCTAGATTCCCAATCCTCTTCACCACATTGTATGTTTCCTCTTTTGATTCGAAGCCTTGTCACTCATGGATGCCTTGTCCTCCCATGAATATGATTCATTTTTTTGGGAGAATTTCTAATATTCTCCAAATTATCCAACATAAATTCCTGCCATTGTAGCTCCGTGGTCTTCCCTGCTCGGCTCCCCTTCCAATTAACTTTAGCCAGCTCCTCCCTCATATCTTTGTAGTGATATTGCTCAATTATAATCACATTACATCAAGAAGAGAGCTATAGATATAAATCGAAATAAGGTGTTTTGAGAGATGGAACATAAAGAATAATTGGCAATTTTTTGACTAGATACAAAGAGAGAGGATATAGATGGGGACATGTGAAAAATGAGTAAACTAGGTTATTGAAAGTAATAGATGCACATCCCTCAATGTTTTGGCAAATCCTGTGTGCTGTGGTACTTTCTACAGTCCATTTATAACAGAGTAATGTGTTCAAATGGTGGGTCTGACGCCAGAATTTTTCTCTCCAATGATATGACAGACACTAGCTTTGGAAAGCACCCAGCAGGCCAATATATTGAAGTCCCAGTAGAAAGGGGATTAACGGAAATACGTTGGGACACCAGAAGAAAGAATGTACAACACACAACCTGATAAGAATGTGAAGTTAGAGTAGAGAATTCCAGAAAAGGATGGAACACTGCGAGAAGGAAATCATGTCACATTACATGAGCATCAAATAATGTTTTACAAATTTTATACATCATGTGCATCATTTTTCAATAACTGTGTCTCCGTTGTTCATTTAGAATGTGTTGTGCACATATGAAAAATATCTGCACACACACATTGATTAAACAATGTATACAAAATCATTTTTCCGCCATTGTAATGGTCCTGTTGTCATGTTACCAGGATACATGAACACCAACTGGCCACCAAAATACATGACCCATTATCACTATATTCCATAATACAGACAGAGAAGGGCATCACTTTGACTGGAACAACACACACACATACGAAGACACGCAAGGACGTTCTCAGAAGAATGGCATTCTAACCAGAAGTCCATCAATAAATGCATCAATTTGGATCCTATCTACCTTCTCTTCTAATAAACAACCGGAAATGACATCACCCACCTTCGGGAAGGAAAACCCATAAATAGAGAGACAGGACAAACCACCAGCGCTTCAGCGGAAACTCTCACTGATGATGTCACCTAATCATGGTGACGAAACATCTGAAAACAAATATTCATGCTCAGTGAGCTAACTTGCATACATATAAATTATTATTTTTCGTTAATTAGTGGAATTTAGGAGTTCTCTGTCACCCACCATTTATCAGATTATGATGCGAGGCGAGCTTTTCTGGATGTGTTGTTTTAATTAACAGAGGGGTTCGACATTGATGTCATCACAGTTTGGGGCCTTGCTGGGGACTTGGACAGACTTGAACAGATTTGTGGTACAAAAGGTCCCAGCAGATTCCAATACATTGCAATTAGTGACCTGGATCTTCACATAAAACCGTTAGGAAAATTCATTTAATTTTGTTAACTTGTGTTTGGTTAAAGTGAAAGTGAAAGAATTGTTTTATTTTAACATAACTAAAGAGGTTCCCAAATTTGCCAAGGAAGTTTACAAAGTCAGAGCAAGGAATATGTTTATAATTAGCAAATAGGTAGGAATTGGGTTTAACCAGGGACAAAAGGAAAGCTGACATTGTAACGGAGATGGTCAAGCACTTTGGTGTGTCAGAGAAACAGGCAACTGCAGTAGGGTTAGAAAGAAACTTAAATTGCAAATCTGGCAACGGGAGTTAAAAGGTGAAAATAGGGACGGAAACAGAGAGAGAACAAAGGGAATGGGTAAGAGAGGAAAAGAGAGAGATAATTTGAATTTCGGAAGTTGGGAAGTTAAATGAACAGGATCGAGATGAAGGGATGTATACAGCTATGATAATACCTTGTCATATTTCGGTGAGAAAAATGTAAATATTTTTATTTCATTTGAAAAACAAAATGGCTCAGCAGATGGTGTGTCCAGTGACCTTGTGGGTAACGCTCATTCAGACCATGCCGGTGGGCACAGGAGTGAGGTATTTGCAGCACTGGCAGATGAGGGGTCAAGAGATTATTCAGATGTCAGACTGGCTATTTTGATTGGTTATGAATTGGTACTAGAAGAATATAGGCAGAGGTTCAGAAATATAGAGACGGAACCAGGTCAGGCTTATGCTGAGTTTGAAAGAATTAAACACAGTCATTTTGGTAGACAGGTGCGGACCTTAAAAATGGATAAGACCTGTGAGGCTCGAAGGGAGATTATTCTGCTGGAGGAGTTTAAAGACGCACTTCCAGAGATGGTAAAAATTCATGTGAATGAATAGAAATTTCAAGAAGTGAGAAGCGCGGCAGAAACGGCAGGTAAATACGCATTGGTGCATGAGATGAAATTTAGCTTCTGGGAGGATTTTCACCCTGTGAAGGATAGAAACTGGGAGAAGGGGAGATCACACACTACAAAGCGAACAATAGCGCTCAATAGTTTACTATAGGTGAAAAAAGAAGCCCAAGGGAGTTGAAAGGAGGTGAAAGGCCTATTGTGTCCTCACTATTAGGGAGTGAAACACATACCATTACAATGCCCATGGTTTAAGAAAGGCACTGGGAAAAGGAGCTTTCACTGCAGTAAGCTGGGACACACCGTGCTGGCGGTTGAAGGGAGACACTTTGGGAAAAGGTGTGGTGGAAGAGGCTAAGCCAGTGGCATTAGTGAAACTGTTAAAGAAGACCCCAAGTCTCCAAGGAGCTGTAGGAGAGTGCACAGCCTAGGTACAGAGTCAGTGCCTGGGCTCTATAAAGAATTCACCTCTGTGGATAAAGTTTACTCAGAAGGTGGGGGGGCGGGAGGTTCCGGGGAGGACGATAAATTATAATTTTCTGAGATATGGGACCTGTGCAGTTGCTAATAGTTGAGAAGTGAGGTGCCAGATCAGGCAGCATCTGAAGAGCAGGACAATCGACATATCAGGTATAAACCCATCGTCAGGAATGTGGCAGGGGAACAAGGAGGCTGAAAGATAAATAGGAGGGTAGGAGCTGGACTCGTGGGAGGGTCACTGGGAGGGTGATAGGAAGATGTAGTTGGGAGTGATAGTGATATGTCAGAGGAGAGGGTGGAGTGAATAGGTGGGAAGGATGAAGGATAATTAAGACAGTTCAAGAGGGTGGAATAATTTGAATGGTTGGATCTGGCATAAGGTTGTGGGAGGGGAGATTTGGAAATTGGTGAAGTCGATGTTGATGCGGTATAGTTTGAGGGGTCCAGCTGTCCTACCACCTATCCACTTCACCCTCCTCTCCGTCCTATCACCATTACACCCCACCAGCATCTACTTATCATCTTGCAAGCTACCTTCCACCCAGCTCCACCCCCACCCTCCTATTTATTTCTCAGCCCCCTTTTCCCTCCCTTACCCCCCACTTATCTGATGAAGGACTTGTGCCTGAAATGCCAACTCTCCTGCCTAAGATACTGCCTGATCTGCTGTGCTTTTCCAGCCCCACAATATTCAACTCTAATCTCCACCGTTTATAGTCCTCACTTTCTCTCAGCCCCTAATAGCAAGAGATGGAACGATTTTCACTTTTTCTGACATGTTACTCAAGAGTGTGATAATTTGTGGAATTGGGACAGAAACTCAGGTTGGGGACAGAAACACCACATTGGAGTGCCAAATCAGGATTGGGGAAGTAACAGTGAGAGTGAGTGACAGAGTGTCAGTCCCAGGAATACAGTTTGTTCTTGTGAACGATTTAATAGGGTCCAAGGTGGGAGAGACCTCTGATGGTGGAGAAGTCAAATGAAAACTAGGGAACTGAGGAGTTAAAAGAAATATACCCAGGAATTTTCCAGACTGTGCAGTAACAACATCCCATTGTCATAAGTTACAGCAGGAAGGAAAAATGAAAGAAAAAGACAAAGGAGTTGATGTTCAGGTAACTGACACCCTGTGTGATGTCACGGTGCAGGAACATCCTGAATGTGGAGAAAAACGGTAGGTTAGTGCAGAAGGGAAATGGGCCAAATGCACTCGATCGTTTGACTGGTAGCATACCGTGTTATGGGTAACACACGAACTAACTGCAGGTGGTCACCTAGGTGTAAGGAAGACTCAAGCTTAGGTGCAGAAGCATTTCTAGTGGCCTGGAATGCTCAAGGATGTGGTTAATTTTTGTTTTACATGTCATACATGCCATGTGGTCGGTAAGTCACAGGCAATAAACAACCAGCATCTTTGTTGCCGATTCCTGCATTCGAAGAACCTTTCATGTGGGTTCTGATTAATTGTGGAGCTCCCCTTTCTAAAGTAAAAGTGGAAACCAACACTTGCTGACCATAATGGATGTGTCGACCAGATTTCCAGAGGCAATTCCATTATGGAGTGTTAAGGCAAAAAGGGAGGTAGAGGAGTTGGTAGCTTTCTTTACTCGCTGTGGGCTCCGCAGAGAGATTCAATCAGACCAATGGTCTCATTTTACCCCTCAGCTGTTTAAGGAAGTCATGGATAGCATAGGCATACAGCACTTCAAATCAAGTGCGTCCCATCCTGAATCCCAGGGAACATTAAAAAGTTAGCATCAGACGCTGAAGACCATGTTAACAGCGTACTGTCAGGATTGGCCAAATGATTGGGATAAAGGTGTCCCAGTAAATTGCTTATCATCGAAGATGCCCCAAATAAATCTACTCCGTTTACTTGTTTTGAGTTAATCTTCGTACATGAAGTGAAATCCTTTGAAATTAATTAAATCCAAATTGACTGGACCAAGGTCAGAGATCTCACACTTGGATTATGTATGTGAGGTGAGGGAGAGATTAGACCGAGTAAGTGAGAGAACTAAACAGCACCTGAAGAGGACACAGCATGGAGTGAAGCAAGTGGGGGTGACTTATTAGTAGTTTAAATAATGCTCAGGATACCCGAAGCCAACTGAATTAGAATACTATTGTTTGGACAGCTGGAAAGCAATCACATTATGAGAATTATTGTATCATGTGGAGTAAGTGAACTCGGCATTTGGAACACTGGAGAGAGAGCTGCTGCCATCCAACTGCAGAGCAGGAGTGCTAGCTGGCCATCTCAAATACGCTCTATCAAAGATACATGTTCATGACAAAACTACTTGCCGTAAAACAATACATGACCCAGGGAGATCAGCAGCTGGAAGAGTGAGCACAGTGGGGAAGATAGAGACTGTGTGGTCTTGAGATTGTAATGTTTAATATGGGGGTTGGTGGAACAGCATATTTTTACAGAGTTGGAAACAGATAGTAAGTAGCTAAGAAAAGAGAGGCTTGTATTTGTGAATAGTTGTTGTTCAGTGTTCACTACTAAAGTTAAGAAACTAATTTGTGAATTTTTGTTTAAATAGTGGAATGTAGGAGATTTGTGTCGCTCATATTTTAACAGATTACGAGGTGAGGCGAGCCTTTCTGGGTGTTTGGTTTTAATTAACAGAGGGGTTCGACTCCACCTTGTAAATGTCCATCCACGCTAACCCCATTTCCCTGCAGTTGGCCCATATCCTTCCAGTCCTTTCCTATCCACGTATTTATCCAAGTGCTTTTGAAATGTCGTTAATGTACCCCCTCAACCACATCTGCTGGCAGCTCATCCACGTACCAGCCTCTGTGTGAAGAAGTGGCCCCTCAGGTTCCCTTTTATTCCTTCTCCTTTAACCTTAAACTGATCCTCTCGCGTCCTCGATTCTCTACACCTTGGAAAAGACTGAGAGCATTAACCCTATCCATACCCCTCATGATCTTATACAGCTCTATAAGGTCCCCCCTCAGTCTCCTGCACTCTATAGGAAAGGTCCTAGCTTGTGCAACCTCTCCCGATAACTCAGACCATTGGGTCCTGGCAACGTCCATTGGAATTTCTTCTGCACTCTTTCTAATTTCATAAAATGCTCCCTATAACAAAGTGATAAAAATTGAACAGAATACACCAAGTGCGGCCATACCAAAGTCCTGTAACTGCAACATAAATTCCCAACTTCCATACACAATGTCTGGCCTGATGAAGGTCAGTGTGCCAAATGCCTTCTTCACTGCCCTGTCTACATGTGACTCCACTCTCAGAGAACCGTGCTCCTGAACACCAAGGTCTCTCTGCCCACTACACCCCTTAAGGCCCTCCCATTCGCCGTGCAACTCCTCCCTTGAGTTGAGTTTCCAAAATGCAAGACCTCACGTATCTATATTAAATTCCATTTGCCATTTCTCGGCCCACTTCCCCACCTGATTAAGGTCCTGCTGCAATTTCTGATAAACTTCCTCACTGATCATGCTCCCACTTATTTTAGTGTCATCTGTAAACTGACTAATCATACCTTGAACATTCTCAACCAAGTCATAGATAACAAACAGCCATGGACCCAGCCTCCAGTCTGACAAGCATCCTTCCACTAAACCATCTGCTTCCTACTATCAAGCCAACTGTGTATCCAATTGGCCAGTTCCCCAGCATTCCACGTGATGTAACTCTCCAGAGCAGCCTGCCATGTGGAACTTTATCAAAGGCCTTACTGATATCCATAGAGACTATGGTTACCACTCGGCCCTCATCAACCTGCTTGGTCACTTCATCAACGAACTCTAACAAATTTGGGGAGCATGATCTCCCACTCACAAGTCTATGCTGACTGCTCCGAATCAAACCCTGTGTAAGTAATGGGTGCAGACAATGGTATGCTGTCCTTCATTGTAAGATGATTCCAGTACATAAGTAATGCCATCTTCCTGCTGTTGTAGGGCCTTGCTGAGACTGTGGTTGGGACACTCTCTACGGATTTGATCTCCTTTGTAAGGAATGATCTCCTTACCACAGACACGCGTGATGGTATCACGAGGATAGAGTAAAGAAGCTGAGTGTTTAATCACTAGAGGCGTGAGAGAAGAAATGGTGACGTTAAACACGAGGAGTGACAGCGATCACTTATTTCCAAAAGAGACATGGACAGGGTGAGAAATTCCAGACTTTACCCAGGATTGATTGGTTTGATTTATTGCCACGTGTACCTCAGTACAGGGAAACACTTTATTTATGAGCAGTGGAGGCAGATCATAGTAAACATGGCCAGACAGATCAGAGGGTAGAAATAGACTCGGACAGAGTAAGGCATACAGGTGACGTGCACTAAACAAGCTCAACATGAACAAGATCAGCATTATTTGAACTTAGAGAGTCCATCCATCAGTCTAACGTGACTATCCTAATAGTTTACATGCCTAAATTAACTCTCCCCACGTTATTGTTCAGTCGGCATGTGAACCCGTACTGAACGCCATGTTGTTCACAATCCCCAACAGCAGCCACAATACCTTCCATCTGAAACAGGTAGCCATTCCCACCAGCTTCCACCCTACATAGAGAACACCAGGCTGTGTACCCTCTGTTCCACTTGGTCATCATGTTAGAGGATCAGTTAGGAGACAGCGAGGACAGTTGATGCTGAAGATCAGAGTAGACAGTGGTTTGCTGGAAAAGCACAGCAGGAGAATCGATGTTTCGAGCATAAGCCATTCATCAAGAATCAGCATCAATCACCTCATTCTGCCTCTGTGTAAGGGCATTGAGGTGGGAATGGCCTCCTACTGTTCCTGTGTAAGTGACTCAAGGGTTTCTTCCTCGTCCGATTGGACAGGACCAGGGGCCTGATTGGGTTTCCCCTGGTTCCTGTATGACAGCTCGATGTGCTGACTAGTGTGATGATGCTGGAGCTTTAAGAGTTTATTTTGTTCTGGTTTCTTTTACGAGAGAGATTGAATGACCGTTCCCAAGCTGGCTAGTTAGGACTACTCGAGTAATTAACTAGTGAGGCCTTAGGTTTATTTTAATGCAGAAGGAATGGGTATGGTCAGCTCTCACAGATTAGGATTTCTGGGTTTTGCTTTCTCAGTAACATCAGAAATTATTGGGGTCTCCACCGAATTGAAAGCTTTAGTGAATGTCTCCTGGCTGCTACTCTCTATGGATTTTCTCTTGGTGCTGTTTTTAAATCCTGAATTGGAGAAATATTTGTGTCATTCAGTGTCTGAATATTCTTTTTTTCTAGTACTGGAACAATTCATTAGTAATAGTTCTTTAATCTGTTATTCTAAATTCTTCTTTCTTTGGTTTTATTTCATCTATCGTGTTTACATAAATGGTGTTATGGATTAGATTAGATTAGATTACTTACAGTGTGGAAACAGGCCCTTCGGCCCAACAAGTCCACACCGACCCGCCGAAGCACAACCCACCCATACCCCTACATTTACCCCTTACCTAACACTACGGCCAATTTAGCATGGCCAATTCACCTAACCCACACATCTTTGGACTGTGGGAGTAAACCGGAACTCCCGGGGGAAACCCACGCAGACACGGGGAGAATTATGCTTCACACGGAGTTGTTTGACCCGCCACATTGCATCTGGAATTGACACTTTATATTTTCTTTAAAATAAGAGAACATTAGAGTCTAGGCTACCACCTTCAAATATTGTTGAGGGGCTCTGGTGTGACCCATCACACTAGAATCCTTCTCTTCCTGAGTGATATGTTGGAGGCACTGAATGGGCTGTCCCTGTTCCTCTCCAATAGTGTCAATGGGCTGAACGACTTCCTCATATTCCTGTGAAACCAGTGTGAGGTGTGGAATGAACTCTTATTTTACTGTGGCTCTGTGCAGTGTCAGACAGTCCTTTATATGAATGTTACAGACTCTTTAAAAGCACAAGCCTCAATGGAGTCCATGTCTTGCTGCTCATGGACACAGTCCAGCTTAGAACCTGACAGGGGCGTCAAATTATTCTGAACATTGTAGAATCCTAGGTGACCATCCCCACCTCGGATCTTATGGTGGGCAGGGTGGGGGCGGGGAGACATTGATGAAGTAGCTGAAGCTGTTTGTGAAGAGGAAGCTACCCTGAGGATCTCTCACAGAGGTGACCCAGGACTGAGATGATGAACATCTTCCTTTGTGTCATGTTTGATTCCAAACACTGGAGAGTTTTCTCTGATTCCCATTAAGTTCAGATTTGTTAAGCTCCTTGATGTCAACAGAAGTCAACAGAAGCCTTGATATCAGGGCCAGTCATTTTTACCTGACCCCTTGTGTTAACCTCTTTTGTTCATATCAATAAGCCATGGTATAGGAGCAGCAAGGGGTTTCTTCAAACAGGTGGGATTGAATGTCAGGATTTCTCTTCTCAAGAGAGTTCGGGGAGCCAGATGACTGAAAGTATTTCATGAGAAGGTAGATGGAGATTGACCTGTCAGAGAGTTGAGGGCGATGAAGAATTGGGTTTGAAAGAGGATTTGAGACCAAGAGCAGATCCGTCATTATCTTAGTGAAGGGCAAGGCAGGTTTGAGGAGTAAATGACCTGCCCCTGTGTCTGATGTTCTCACATTCTGTTATTGGAAAGTCAGTGGGTGTTATTTTCATGGATGTTCTGTTATTGAATGTTGTCGTCAGGGAGACCAGAGGATTTTGTGAGCCATCGCTGGGTGAAGTATGGGGGCTGTATTCATCGTGAATTTGGGTCTAAAACATGACCAACAAATGGAGCACAAGTCGCAGAGAGGGGAAGCTCTGTAAAGAGAGATGAGGGGCCTCTTTCATACCAAGCCTGGGTTTTTACAATTACATTTCTCAAATCACCTCAAAGCGTGTGGGACAGTCTTGATGGGCCGAATGATCTCCTCTGTTTCTGCTCACCAGGTTATAGAAGTAAGTAGCCTCTAAATGCTCCTGCCTAACAGGTTTAATGGGCTGAATGGAACACAGGGACACGGGATTGAGGGACAGGAGTGAGTCATTAGATATGTTCAATCTTCTCCACCAGGCACTAAGATTGTGGCTGATCAGGTTGGGGTCTCAGCCCCACTTTCCTGTTTGCGTCCCATTATCCATGACTCAGTTCCCTGTCAAATACTTCACTAACGCAACTTTCAATCAATCAATGTGAACATAGAGACCCCTACAAGATGATTAGGGGTTTAGATAGGGTTGACAGTGAGAACCTTTTTCCGCTAATGGAGTCAGCTGTTACTAGGGGACACAGCTTTAAATTAAGGGGTGGTAGGTATAGGACAGATGTTAGGGGTAGATTCTTTACTCAGCGGGTTGTGAGTTCATAGAATGCCCTGCCAGTAGCAGTGGTGGACTCTCCGTCTTTATGGTCATTTAAGGGGGCATTGGATAAGCATATGGAGGTTATTGGGCTAGTGTAGGTTAGGTAGGCTTCGGTCGGCACAACACCGAGGGCCGAAGGACATGTACTGCGCTATATTTTTCTATGTTCTATGTCCCAAGTAAACGTCCAGTGAAGAGGATTCGGATTTGAAACGTACTTTCAGAATTTTCGTCATCTCTCTGACAGAATCAGAGTCATTCAGAACGGAAACAGACCCGTTAGTCCAATCTGTTCACTCCGATCAGATATCAAATCTGATCCAGTCCCATTTGCCAGCATTTGGCCAATATCCCTCCTCTTTCAGATAGTTTTTAAATGTGCGATTGTAACCACCTTCACTACTTCCTCTGACAGCACTTTCTGTACACACACCACTCTGTGTGTGAAACATTTAACTTCAGGTCCCTTCTAAATTATTCGTCCTCTGCCCTCCAACCTATGCTTTCCTGTTCTGAGATCCTGGGGAGCAGAACATGGCTGTTTAGAATAACACTCCAGGGGGAAACACCTCAAACTAATCAACCTCTCCCTGAAGCTCAAACCTCCAGTCCTCGGACATCCGTGTAAATCTTTTCTGCAGACAACTGAATTGTACACAGTATTCTTAAAGTGGCCTCACCAACATCCTGTACAGATACAACATACCACCACAACTCCTATACTCAATGCTCTGACTGATTAAGGCAAATGTGCCAAATGTGTTCTGTACCTGCATTAGACTCCACTTTCAAGGAACAATCTACCTGCAGCCCTATGTCCATTTGTTTCACAACACTCACCAGGCCCTTACCATTAAGTGTATAATTTCTGCCCTGATTTGCCTTCCCAAAATGCGTAACCTTGTATTTATCGACATTAAACTTCATCTGTCACTCCTTGCCCCTTTGTCCCGTCTATTTGTGGTCTTGTTGTACTCTGAGATAATCTCCTACACCACCTTTCTGATGTCGTCTGTAAACTTACTAACTATGGCCCCAATATTCACATCTAAATCCTTGACATAAATGATGAAATGTTGTGAACTCAGTCCTGATTCTTACAGCACACTGCTGCTCACAAGCCTCCAGTCTGAAAAATACCCCTCTTCCTTCAAGCCAATTGTGACTAGCTTCTTCTGTATCCCCATGTGACCGAACCTTACTAACCTGCCTACCAATTGGAATGTTATGAACCCCTTGCTGAGGTCCATATAGACAATGTCTACCCAACTGCCTTCATCAATCTTCTTTGTCACCTCTTCATAAAACTCAATAAAATTAATGAGACATGATTTCCCATGCAGAAAGCCACGTTGTCTATCCCGAGCAGCCCTTACCTTCCCAAATGTATGTAAATGCTATCCCTCAGAATCCCCTCCAACAACTTACCCACCACTGACATCAGGCTCACCGGTCTATAGTTCCCCGGCTTTTTGGGTCACTGTTTCCTTTTCTAGTCCCACTCCTCCACTGCTCACAACAAATGTTAAATGTAACCAGGCTGGTGATATGGTCGATGATATCGGTCTCAGACTGGGTCATAGTCAGTTTTAGGAACAAGTTAGGCTAGTTTCTTTAAGCTGCTCAAATAGCACGTTTATGATCCAGAGCAATGTTACTCCAACTATGATGGAAAGATGAATGACAAACTGTTTGGGTATTGCAAATAAAGAACCGTTATTTCCCGTTCTACAAACACTCTCTCACTCACACACACACACACACACACACACACACACACACACACACACACACACACACACACACACACACACACACACAGTAGATTAGATTACTTACAGTGTGGAAACAGGCCCTTTGGCCCAACAAGTCCACACCGACCCACCAAAGCGCAACCCACCCATACCCATTCCTCTGCACTTACCCTGGCACCTTACACTACGGGCAATTTAGCATGGTCAATTCACCTAACCTGCACATTTTTGGATTGTGGGAGGAATCCCACGCAGACACGGGGAGAATGTGCAAACTCCACACAGTCAGTCGCCTGAGGCGGGAATTGAACCCGGGTCTCTGGCGCTGTGAGACAGCAGTGCTAACCACTGCCACCATGCCGCCCTTAAAATAAACAAAATCTCTGCAACCTTGTCAAAATATTAGTGTAACTATTGACAAAAGGAAAAATTGAGAGATTGTCCAAAATGTTATTCTGCTTCTGAAGATATTGTACTCACACAGCCGCTAGCAATGGGATTTTATCCTGGGAGAGTTGGATTTGGCTGAATTCCCTTTGCATTAGGCTGGCAGGACGTCCCAGGTTAGCACAGTGGCTCAGTAGTTCGCACTGTTCCATCACAGCATCAGGGGCATGAGTTCAATTCGAGCCTCGGGTGACTATCTGCGTGGAGTTTGCATCTTCCCCCCTTGTCTGTGTGAGCTTCTGATGGGTGCTCCCGTTTCCTCCCACAGCCCAAAGCTGTATAATTCAAGTGGATTGGTCAAATAGTCCATAGAGTTCAGCGATTTCTACTTTAGGTGCACTAGTCAGTGGTAACTGTAAGGGCATGGGAAGGTTACTGATTGGAGGGTTAGAATGGACTTGTTGGGCCGAAGGGCTTGTTTCCACACTGCAGGATTCTATAAAAATAAGAATGGTAATGATGACAGTAGAGTTTTATTTTAGCTCGTACACGTTACTGTGATGAGGAATAATGAAGGAGAGAGAGTGCAATAGGCCGTTTCTTCCCGGGCAGATGACACTTTCTCCCTCTCTGAGTTGAATCACACAATAATGTCATTCTCTCCCAAACTGGACCATGTGAGGTCTCCTTGTACATTGTCCAAACTATGTCTCCATGACATTCCCTGTTCCATGTCGGTGCATCATTGCTGCTGTCATACACAGAGCCATACCCTGAGCAGAAAATGGTCTCGGTCAATTTG
This sequence comes from Hemiscyllium ocellatum, assembly GCF_020745735.1. NCBI lineage: Eukaryota > Metazoa > Chordata > Chondrichthyes > Orectolobiformes > Hemiscylliidae > Hemiscyllium > Hemiscyllium ocellatum. The sequence continues at coordinate 201,117 of NW_026869185.1, read as the reverse complement.
AAGATATGTTTATATGGCCCTGCCTCATTAAAAAATAAAATGTTTAATGAATTCAGAATACATAGAACATGGAACATAGAACAGTCCAGCACAGAACAGGCCCTTCAGCCCACCATGTTGTGCCGACCATTGATCCTCATGTAAGCACCCTCACATTTCTGTGACCATATGCATATCCAGCAGTCTCTTAAATGTCCCAAATGACCTTGCTTCCACAACTGCTGCTGTGGCAATGCATTCCATGCTCTCACAACTCTCTGTGTAAAGAACCCGCCTCTGACATCCCCTCAATACTTTCCTCCATCCAGCTTAAAACTATGAACCCTGTGTTAGCCATTTCTGCCCTGGGAAATAGTCTCTGGCTATCAACACTATCTATGCCTCTCAATCTTGAATACCTCAATTAGGTCCCCTCTCCTCCTCCTTTTCTGCAATGAAAGAAGTCCGAGCTCTGTCAACCTCTCCTCAGAAGAGAAGCCCTCCAGTCCAGGCAGCATCCTGGTAAACCTCCTCTGAACCCTCTCCAAAGCATCCACATCTTTCCTACAATCGGGTGACCAGAAATGGACGCAGTATTCCAAGTGCATTCGAACCAATGTTTCATAGAGCTGCAACAAGATCTCATGACTCTTAAACTCAATCCCACTGTTAATGAAAGCCAAAACACCATGTGCTTTCTTAACAACCTTGTCCACTTGGGTGGCCATTTTAAGAGATGTATGTACCTGCACACCAAGATCTCTCTGTTCCTTCACACTGCCTAGAATCCTATTCTTAATCCTGTACTCAGCTTTCAAATTCGACCTTCCAAAATGCATCACCTCGCATTTATCCAGGTTGAACTCCATCTGCCACCTCTCAGCCCATCTCTGCATCCTGTCAATGTCCCGCTGCAGCCTACAACAGCCCTCTACACTGTCAATAACACCTCCAACCTTCGTGTCATCTGTAAACTTGCTTCAATCCCCTCATTCAAATCATTAAATAAAATTACAAAGAGTAGAGGCCCAAGGACAGAGCCCTGTGGAACACCACTCACCACTGACTTCCAGGCAGAATATTTTCCTTCCACCACCACTCGCTGTCTTCTGTTGGCCAGCCAATTCTGTATCCAAACAGCTAACATAGATACCTGTGTTAAAATGAATGTTTTGTTTTAACAAATACAGAAATTGCTGGAAAAGCTCGGCAGGTCTGTCAGCATCCAGATGCTTTTTACATGATGTAGTTGTACCAGCCTCCACCACTTCCTCTGGCAGCTCATTCCATACACACACCACCCTCTGTGTGAAAAGGTATCCCTTAGGCCTCTTCAAAACCTTTCCCCTCTCACTTTCCACCAATGTCCTCTAGTTTTGGACGCCCCTAACCTGGGGAAAAACCTTGACTACAAACCCTATCCATGACCGTTCTGATTTTATAAACCTTTCCTGCTGCGAAATGTGACTCCAATCAACACGAATGGCTGTACTTTCAATAATCCCAGGCCGAAATGCTGAAATTCAACACCGACACCTGTTCTTTCTCCATCAAGTCACAATTCTAAAACCAGTTTAATCAGTTTGTTCAGATATATTAGGAGACACTTCTGTGGGATTTACACCGAGACATTTGTGCCCGGAGGTAGGGACACGAGCACCACTCGGCAATACCCATAAAGCTGTAACATTATTCTCCTGTGTGTTTGTTCATCAGCCTGTTATGACATGCTGTGACATACCTCTGCAACAGGCAGGACATGAATCCACACCTTTGGTCCAGAGCTAGGAACACTACCAAACAATGTCAGGAATTGGAATCAAACCCAGAGCCATGGCTCAGAGACAGGGACACTACCCACTACACTACTGTACCCAGATTGTGGGTCACATTTTAAGGGGCAGCATTCAGCTCGGTGAGGATTTATTATAATCAGGTTACCATTACTGAACTACACAACACATTTTGTTTTGTTAAACAAGTGCAAGATCGAAATTAACTATGAACATCTTTAATCGCTATTATCTGTAGTCTGCAATATTAGGGACAGAAATCCTGCAGACATACTCTGCCCAGTGAAGGCTCTCAAAAATAGATAGTTATTACTGAACACCAGACACGGAGAAAGACCATAATTTCTGGTCCCAAAACACCGACCAGTATAACCCAACTCTCACGTGTGTCTGCCCACTGCCTAAAACCATGAAATGATACCAGGCCGCTGATTACTGTCCAGCCTCTCCTCCAAACTGACTGTGTCTGCAATCTGTCCCTCCTCCCTCTAACCACACAAGGCAAACCAAGCTCAGGGTCTTTGTGAAAATCAAGGCCGGAGTGTGCAGGCCTCCTGGAGAAGGGTGGGCATTTTAAAATTAAACGGGGAAGGTGAGGAGGTGGTAATATCACTCACTGGCCGTGGCGTGGCAGGTGGATTTTAGTTTGGATTAATGCGAGGTATTGGATTTGGTAAATCCAACAAGGATAAGACTTATACAATTAAACGTAGGGCCTTTGGCAGTGTTGTAGAACAGAGACCTCGGCCATCAGGTATAATTCTTTAAAAGTTGCATCTCATATAGATAATGTGATTAAGAAGGTGTTTAACACAATTGTCTTCAATGGTCAGACCTTTGAGTATCGGACTTGGGACGTCATGTTGAGGTTGTACAGGACATTGGTGAGACCTCTACCGGAATACTGTGTCCAGTCTGGACATCCTGCCCACTCATTCCATAGGCACACCACCCTCTGGGTGAAAAAGCTGCCCTTAGGTCACTTTTAAATGTTTCCCCTCTTACAACTATGTCCTCTAGTTTTGGCCTCCACTACCCTTATAAAATACCTTGACTATTCACTTTGATATTAATGACCTTGATATTATTAAGCTGGAGAGGGTTCAGAAGAGTTTAACCTGGATGTTGCTGGAAATGGAGGGACTGAGCTATAAGGAGAGGCTGAATAGGCTGGGACTTTTTTCACTGGAGAGTATGAGATGGAGGGGTAAGTTTGCAGAGGTTTATAAAGTGATGAGGGGTACAGATAAGCTGTAGGGCTGATGTCTTTTCCCTAGAGTTAGGGATTCAAAACAGAGGGATATTTTAACGTGCGGGGAAAAGAGATTTACAAAAGTCAGGAAAGGTAATTATTTTAGACAGAAGCTGGCTTGTGTGTGGAATGAACTTGCAGAGCATATCGTGAAAACAGGGACAGTTACAACTTTTAAAGGACATTTAGATCAGTACATGGATAAGACATCAGTTTGGATGGTGATGTGAGCAGCTGCCCTCTCCCTCCCCCCTCTCTGAGTGAATCCCTGTTGGTTTTCACCCTCTGCCAATGCCTGTGCAGTGGCGTGGGGAGGCCAGCAGAGGGAGGCATTGCATCACTTTCAGCACCACAGAGACTGCCAGACCTGCCCCACACAGAGACACACACAGCAATTGTTAGGACACAACATTGAGCTCATCTGGTAATTTAAACTAAACATAAATAAATGCTCAATTCGCCTCATAAACTGTTAAAATATGAGTGACAGAGAACTCCCAAATTCCACTGTTTAAATAAAAACAACAATGTAGTTTTTAACTGAAAGTGAACTGAAAGAGACCCTCTATCTCTTAACTGCTTATAACCCGACTCCAGCTCTACAGTAATATACTGTTTCTGGGTCTGCCATCCTCTCATATCACAGGTACTTGTAAGCTCTCAGTTCTCAGTGCAGCATTCACCCTCGCTTAAAGGTACAGTACACACTTTCACCTTCATCCCATTATACCCTGATGAATATAGATAAGTGGAACCTATCCGGATTTCTCTTGCTCTGTGGTTTGTCAATATTTCATCTACTCTGTCTCGTATGTGTTAGGACTTTTGTTATTCCATTGACAGTATGTCATTATTCGACTCTGTCCGTGGGAATATATCAGTATTTCACTTGCTCACACTCCTGTGTGTGGGGCAGGATTTCAGTTGTTTCATGGGGACTGGGACACTGTGACAATCTTAATGTTTGTAAATGGTACCAAACCTGCAAGGATTGTATAGTCTATGGAGGACAGTGTGGAACTCTAACAGGACAGTGACACGCTGGTAGACGGGGATCAATGCAGAGCAGTGTGAGGTGATGCACTTTGGTATGAAAGATAAAGAAAGTCAGTATAAAACAGTCTGTGCCATTATAAAGGGGCTGCAGGAACAGAGAGCGCTGGGTGTATATGAGCACAGATTGTTGAAGATATCAGGACAAGTGGGGAGAGCAGTCACTATCACAGATTAGTTTCAGTATCTGAGCTGATTACAGGGAGAGGTGTAGGAGGGAGTCTCCGTGTTCCCTTCCTGGGAGGTGGTGGTGACGATGTGTTGTGAGCCCACCCTCCTGCCCACCAAGACCGTGGGGATTACATTTGTACCAGCTCGACACAGAAGGGAGATGGCATCAGGGCCACGGCTTCTAAGTTGTGCCGGGGGGAAACGGAGCTGCCAGTGGGTTTAAAGTGAGAATTGCCCTTCACTGAACATTGCTCCTTACTCGGTCGGTGGAACGTGGATGTTTCAGATTCTCCACACGAGGTGTCCCCGTCCTTCCCCACATGGCGGGGGGAGGGGAGTGAAGGAACGGATATCGGGCACTCCACCACCCGGCTTGGCCCTTTCTGTCCTATTCCACGATGTTTCTCCTGGAATGGGAGGAAGGGAGGGAGGGATGGTGGGGGTGGGTGGCCCTGCTGTTAGTGCTGGTGTAGGTGAGGATAATGGCTAATCGTGAGGTTTTCAGAGGGAGTCTGTACACAGTGTTGTATCCATGCAGTGTAATTGATGGGGGGGGTAAAGTGGACGGGGTGACAGAGAGAGACAGAGAGAGACAGAGAGAGAGAGAAGGTGCTGCATGTGGCAGTGACAGTGTTGGAGCATTAGCCTTATTCGTGGGTCAGTGCTATAACAGATATACAGTGAGTGTGAGGGAGCAGAGAGAATACGGTGACCCTTATCCTGACAGAGCGGGGAAGGTTATTGATGCTTGTCCTGTATTGCTGGATATTTCTTCAGACCGCAGATACTGCACTGAGCTGGGTGGGGAGCTCAGACCATGCTCGGTGGATCTGGTGGTGTGGTTCCCTCTGGGAAGAGAATGGTCCCCCTCTGTACTTGCCCATCCACCAGGACCACCGTGCCCCTGTCGACAAACCGGGGTGTAATTGCCCCTTATCTGCCATGTTCGGGGTAAACTGTGCAGGGCAGCTCCAAGCTGAGAAATCTCAACTGTGTGCCCATTGGCCTTTCAAAGATAGCACCAGTGCCAGGGATCATGGAATATCCAGGGGCACCCGGGCGACTGTGAGTCCCTCCAGCCATGACGGGTGGGAGAATCGGGCTGGTATTGAATGAGAGGAACACCATGGTGGGGGGGGTGGAAGTAGTCAATGAGTTTGAGTTGGATAAGATAGCACCAGGAATCTAGCTTGGCCGCGTACAGATAATCTCTCTGTCACACTCAACGAAAATGGCACTGAGGCAAATTATTGTTAGAATCAGACCAGTGAGTCATCGATTCTGTTGAAACTACTCCCATTTACAAAGCTGTAGAACAAATGTTCATCCAAAACTCTCCACCATTTCACCTCACACCAATCTCCCTTTTTCCCATCTTTCCTGGGAAGACTGGCTTATGTTACAGGATGCTATCGAAGTGTCTACGTTTCAGCATTCTGACACCTGGGAGCACAACCTTCCATGACATTGTCTCTCAGTCTCCCCCTCTCTGTCTATACCCAAAACCCCTCCCATATGGTGATATTTAAACTGATTCCCCCACAATCTCTCTCTGGCAGTGATGTTCACACCCACAGCACCCCCTTGTCAGGGCACAATGGAGATATGGAGCTGGAAATGGGTGGGAGCTGTACGTCCTGTCACTTCCAGCATGGGCTGCAAGTTTCTCCTCACTGGGCAGGGATCTAACACAGTGTTACTGAGCAATGCACTGGGGTGGGGTACACAGTCCTACATGCTGGGAGGGTAACTATTCCTGGGTTACAGATCAATGAAATGGGGTGGGGTACACAGCCCTACATGCTGGGAGGGTAACTGCTCCTGGGTTACAGATCAATGCACTGGGGTGGGGTACACAGTCCTACATGCTGGGAGGGTAACTGCTCCTGGGTTACAGATGAATTCACGGGTGATCACTGCACAGGTCTCTGTGCTGGTCAGACTGTCTGGTTGACGTTTATAGATAATACAAGGATGTGGCCTGCACAGCTCCCCGTGCTGGACAGATCTGTAGCCTGTGCACAGTACATCATGTTGGTGGGGTGGATGGGGGGAAAGGTGATGGACAGGTCAAGGAGCTCCCCGGAACGTTCTGTCCCTGACATTCTATAACTGACATTCCCCGGAACGTTCTGTCCCCAACATTCTATAACTGACATTCCCCGGAACGTTCTGTCCCTGACATTCTATAACTGACATTCCCCGGAACGTTCTGTCCCCAACATTCTATAACTGACATTCCCCGGAACGTTCTGTCCCCAACATTCTATAACTGCCATTCCAAGGAACGTTCTGTCCCTGACATTCTATAACCGACATTCCCCGGAACGTTCTGTCCCTGACATTCTATAACCGACATTCCCCGGAACGTTCTGTCCCTGACATTCTATAACTGACACTCCCCGGAACGTTCTGTCCCTGATATTCTATAACTGACATTCCCCGGAACGTTCTGTCCCTGACGTTGTTTGTTTGTGAACGGCCGGACGTCAGCGAATTGAACAAACGATAAGATCCCGAGGGAAGAGATCCCGTTCCAGGGAGAAGGAGACACTGTTCCGAAGGCCCCTCAGGCAGTTAAAGGGGGAATACGTTTTCCCTGCGTTTACATTTCTCCACGACACAGGATCATCCACAATTTAGACCAAAACACAGGAATTCCCAAAATCCGTTTGTCTCCAGGAAACTGGGAGAGAATCCTTCAGGACAGCAACGTTCCCACCCTCCGTATCAGGAACTGGGAAGGAGTGACCTGTGTCTGCTCTCGAGTGATCGAGTGTGTGGGAATGTTCTAGAAACCATCTGTCCTTATGGATGTGTCTCTGTGTGTTTGGGGAGGGAGGGTTTCTTGTGGTTTATGTGACATTTTTGTCAGTAATTCCGACCTTCCCATTTGTTATTCCAGCTCCAATTATTTTAATAAACCCCTGAATACAGGGACACATTTGAAAATCTCACTGGGTCCGCGATCAAACGGGTCCCTTTGCCTCCAGGCTGATGGATAATGGGTTTGTTTTCCTTCCTCACAGTTAACGTAGTGACCATCTACGTCCTGCTTTATAAAGATTGTGGATTGTCTCCATGTGTCAGACGTTACCTGGGGGCCATGGCAGCGGCGGATCTCCTGGTCATTATCCTCGACCTGATCCTTAGACACATTCCCATTGTTTATGAGGAACAGTTTTATTTCCTGAGGTACTCCGTCCCCGTGTGTAATATCCACGCCGTCCTGCGTTATGCAGCCACTGACTGCTCTGTCTGGTTCACCGTCACTTTCACCTTTGATCGGTTTGTGGCCATTTGTTGCCAGAAGCTGAAAAGTAAATATTGCAGTGAGAAAACGGCGGCTGTGGTTCTGGGAGCAGTGACTGTGCTGAGCTGTTTAAAGAACATTTCCTGGTATTTTATGCTCACGGCTCGGTATTGGCTGGTGAACGCCCCCTGGTTTTGTGATGTAACAGGCGCTGTTCTATTCTCCAGTGTCTGGGTCACAATCGAGTCCCTCCACCACATTCTAACCCCGGGTGTCCCATTTCTCCTGATTCTGCTGCTCAATGTTCTCACCGTCAGACACATTTTAGTGACCAGCAGAGCCCGCAGGAGACTCCGCGCTCACACCAATGGGGACGCTCAGTCTGACACTGAAATGAGAAACCGAAAAAAATCCATCATTTTACTGTTTGTGATCTCGGCCAATTTCATCCTGTTGTGGTCAATGTTAATGCTGTATTCTATATGGAGACGGATGGATGATATTGGGTATCGGTCTGTGTATCTCGATGCCTTTGTGCAGGAATTGGGCTTCATGCTGCAGCTCCTCAGTTGCTGCACAAACACCGCGATTTATGCCGTGACCCAGACTAAGTTCAGGCAGCAGCTGAAGAATGTGCTGAAATATCCCTTCACCCAAATCCATCCATCCATCAAATTCCCTCATTAATCACACCATCCGGGATTTTCTCATTTCAGTTCAGTGTTTCAGCGATGGAGCAGCCTGTCGCTATGGTAACAGACTGAGGATAGCGCTGGTTTGTCCCTCCTTATCCCCCAGGGGGGATACAGGGAAACATTTCAATGTTTCTCACAACTCAGGGGCCAGTGAGAAAAGGCACCATCCCACTGACTGTATCCATCACTTCCATTTGTAACCAATAAAAATGCTGATGAAAGCGTGCCGAGCAGCAGAGGGACCGATGTTGTTGTGTGTCTTTGTGTTGGAGAAGCTGAGCTGGAGAGAGACAGACTCAGCCCCAAGTCCTGGTCCTCAGGGAAGGGGAGGGCACCGCGCACTGGGCTCAGGAGCTGGGGTTAACTCCCTCTGTCCCCCTCCCCATTCCCTTTCCAACCTGGCCTCTTCATTTCATCTCCCCCACTCTTACTCCACATTTCTCCCTCTCTCTCCCTGCACACTCACTCTTTCTCACAACCTCCCCCTTTCACTCTCCCTCGTTCTCCCTCTCACACCAACCGCCCCAACCCCGGTTTCTCCACCTGCCTCCACTCTTCACTTTCCCCTCACCCTCACACTCTCTGTCCTGCCCGTCTCTGCCTCCTCCAGCAGTTCCATCTCTACCCCATCTCACCCCCACCCCCCCCCACCACACGCAGCCCCACGACCAACCACACCCCACCTCCAGTCTCGGGGTCAGAGGGAGAGGAAAGGAGCACGGAGAGTGTGTCTGAGAGAGAGGGAGGGAGGGAGAGGAGGGAGAGAGATTCAGTCAGAGAGAAACGGAGGGACATGGGCAGAGAGAGAGACACCGATTGAGGGCGGTTGAGAGTGAGAGAAAGTGAGAGAGAGTGAAGGAGCAGGGAGAAGAGGGGGGAAAGTGAGAGATAGGGTGAGAGAGGGTAGGGCGAGAGAGGAGAGGGAGAGAGGGAGGGGGAGGGCAAGAGAGGGTGAGGGTGAGATAGTGGAGGGCAAGGGGTAAGGGCGAGAGGGGGGAAGCGAGAAGGGATGGCAAGGGAGGGGAGGAAAGGCGGGAAGAGTGGGACGGAGAGAGGGGGAAGGGAGGTTTAGAGAGGGGGAGTGAGGGAGGGGCTGAAGAGAGGGAGGGGAGGGCAAGAGAGGGGAGTGCGAGGGAGGGTAGGGCGAGAGAGCGGAGGGTGAGGAAGCGGATTGAGGGGAGGGAGGGGGAGCGAGGGAC